>NC_056737.1:1399014787-1399305250 GCF_019279795.1 Protopterus annectens
TGCCCAGCTCCAGTCATTGCATTTTGCAGGCAAAGAAATATTCAAATATACCCATACGTGGACGATTGTCTAATTCAGGCAGAAAGCAAGGCCATTCTTTTCAATCATCTGGCCTTTGTTCAAAGGGTTCTGACTTGTCTGGGGTTCACCATAAATGAAAAGAAATCCCACCCGGTACCCTGTTAAATTATATTCCTGGGAGCAAGCTTGAATACAACTTCCCAGATGGCTTTCCTCATGCCAGATAAATGGATACATTTGACAGCTTACTTCAAAAAAGTGGCCACAAAAACCCAGCTATCTGCAAGGCAAGTACTGCAAGCCTTGGGGCTCATGGCCTCCTGCATTCTTCTAATTTCATATGCAAGGCTGCATATGAGGAAACTACAATGGTATGTCAAGAGCCTATGGTGTCAACATTCACAGGAATAGAAGCAAGGATTCCTATCATACCTTGCCTACGCCTAGAGTTCCTTTGGTGGGCAGAGGCCTGTCACCAAAACAGGTGACTACCATTCACATTACCCCCTGTCGCACAACAGCCGCTTCAGACTATGCATGGGTGGGTCACCTGTCAGTGAAGTGCATTCAGGGCAATTGGAACCCAAGTCAAATGCACCTGCATGTAAATCAAAAGAAAATGTTAGCTGTACAGAATGCTGTGACAGCCTTCAAGGACCACATTCTTCCAGGACAACTAATGGTAAAGACTAACAACACCACTGTCATGTGGTACATAAGCAGGAGGGTGCACATTCTTACCCCCTCTATAGACTAGCCATGGCATTGTGGAACACAGCGTTGAGCTACCAAGTGAATCGACGAGCTCAATTCCTGCCAGGAAAACTGGCAGACTAATCAGAAACCTCATGGACCCCCCCCCCCCCCCATGAGTGGAAAGAGGAACCAAGGATTTTCAGCATGTTGACAACCAAATGGGGGAGCCCAGATATAGACAGGTTTGCCTCTGCCCAGAACCATCAACTGGACACATTTTGCACAAGGATTCCCCACAAGCTAGCTTGGAAAGTGGATGCTCTATCCTTCAGCTGTTTATGCCTTTCCTCTTCTGCTCTCCAACGTACTACTAAAGATCAAGCCAAGGACGATTTTAATTGCACCAGACTGGCCTCGCCAACACTGGTACCCACTTTTGCACAGTCACGCTTGGCTCCATGGCACCTGCCTCAGACTCCTTCCCTGTTGTCTCAGCAGGAGAACCAGATTCTGCACCCTCTGCTGTAAACCCTGAACTTAGCAGCCTGGCTAATTACCTTAATCTCTCCTTTACCATCCCTCAGTAAATCAGTGATATATATCATTTTAGAGGCAAGGAGGCCTAGTACTAGAAAATCTTACGTTGCAAAATGGAAAAGATTCTGTGCTTGGAACCAATCTCAAGGAATGAATGCAGCAGTGCCCAATTTACTTCATTCTACAATACTTGACTGAGATGCTGCTTGAGGGCTAGTCTTTTTCCTCCATCAAAATTCATGCCTCAGCCATTTCAGCTCATTATAGCACAGAGCCTCCCCTCTTCTCTCACCCACTGCTCAAGCAATTCCTCAGCGGGGCCAAAAATTTGAGCCACCCAGGAGAGCTCCAACTCCAGCCCTGGGATCTTAACTTTGTCTTGGAGAAACTCACTCTTCCTCCTTTCGAGCCAGCTGCTACTGCAGATTAAAAATTTAATTCCTGGAAAACAGCTTTCCTTTTGGCAATCACTTCTGCAAGAAGGGTATCTGAATTGGTCCCTTACGGCAGTGGAACCTTTCATCATCTTTCATGCGGACAGGGTGTCCCGCAGATCCAATCCCTCCATGCCCAAGGTGGGTATCAAGTGTGGCTCTTAACCAGTCCATTCATTTGCCTGCCTACCTTTCCTAACCCACAGAACAAAGGGGAATGGATACCGCACTCTTTAGATGCGCACAGACTGCTTACATTCTACTTGGACAGGACTAAACTACAAAGGAAATCTGAACAACTGCTGGTGGCATTTGCTGCAGGTACAGAGGGGAAAGCTATTTCAAAACAAACCATTTCAAAATGGATAGGCCACTGCATTCTTTTCTGCTATAAGTACCATGGAAAGCCTATCCCACAGGGCAGGAGACCCTGTTCTACCGGGGCTACATCTACCTCTACAGCCTTTCACAGGGGCGTCCCTACTAGGGACAATCCTAGAAGCTGCTACCTGGAGTTCTGTTCATACTTTCACCAAGCATTATCTTTTGCCAATTTTCTCTAAATCCAGGGCTGGTTTTGCCACTGCAGTCTTGCAGGGCCTTATAGCTAGTCCTAATTCTATTTAAATTCCTCCTTCCAACCTTAGCTTTGGGAGTCTACACAAATGTAATGACTGCAACAGTGAAACACAAAGAACATAGTACAGTTGTGTACACTTACCATAAATGTAGATGTTCAAGTGTATTCACTGTTGCAGTCCTGGGTACCCTCATTCCAGCCCCCTTTTCTTCCTTTGGCTGTACCTCTACTCTCACTGTGCTCTAAAAGCTTTTTGGTGTATTTGCTTTTCTGTTCGAGGTATATCCTTGTATTTATAGATTTAATTGCTTCCCATTAGGGGGGCACTTGACATCTGGGGCAAGAAAAACTGATGTAATGGCGTCTGCTGCATGTTTTATACCCCTGACGACCTGACGTCATGGAAGAAGGGACAGCAACAGACTCAGGACCCAATACTTTGTTAAACAGGCCGACTGCAAGCAGATAACCCAAGTCTAATGACTGCAACAGTGAATACACTTAACATCTACATTTATAGTAAGTGTACACAACTGTACTTTCTACAAAGTCCCTAATGACCACAAGTACCTCATTAAGCCACCTATAGCAGACCCAGCTGTCATTGCAGTGGCCCCAGATAAGCAATCCAGACAGATTCCTTCCTCCTCCCTTCTGCCGTCTGACAAAGACAGCAAAGTGATGGACAGATTTGGAAAAAAGATTTGTACTTCATCCACTGTAGCTTGTAGGGCCTTTAATTACCAGACACACATGGTTAAATGTCTTGGGCCTAGTCTTTCGGGCAACGTCATTACTCTCTCCCTTGCCTGATTCCCCTGCCAAATCTCATGTTACCTCTGAGCTCTCCTTAGCAGCACAAGTTGCAAGACATTCTATAAAATGCAGCTATGATGCTGCTGAGGCCTCAGCCAGATTAGTTGCCTCAGCCTCTGGTACTGCGCAGGTACTCCTGGCTGACTACATCCCCTCCCTGATTTGAAAAACAGGACCTTAGATGCTTCCCTGGACATTAAATTCCTCTTTGGCAAGCAGTCTGCCGAACTATTCAAAAGCTTGCAGGAAAATAGCAAGGAACTGCAGGACCCAAACATTTTATTGGTCTGATTGGTTGCAAAATTCTGTACTAACTACCTTGCTAAACCTTCCTTTGTTAGAGCACCAGCAACAGGAAAAGGTTTAGAAAAACTTCATCCTCCAGGACTGCCTCTTTCCCAATCCATCTCCAAGCGGCCCTTTCCAGACAACCCAAACAATGCATGACTGCCTAAACCACCTTCCCCTCTCTACATGCCACTTTCACTGTCTATCTCTTTGGCAGCATATCACTTCAGGCTGCTTGGTCTTATTGATAGTGGAAAAAGGTACTTTATGATTTACCAGGAAAAACACATACCAAAAGGCATATCCCTCAGTTTAAAAAAACAACTTCACCTTATACCCCAGATCATCCAAGATTTGCTATCACAGGGGACCATAGAAAGGGTTATCACAGGCCACAATGGTCAAGCGTTTTACTCCAGGCTTTTCCTGATCCCAAAAAAGGAGGCCCTTGGAGGCCTATACTGGACCTGTCCCTGTTAAACCCCTTCATGCAGATACCTTCCTTCTACACTTTTCAAAAACTTACAAGAGAAAAGCAAAGAACTGCAGGAACATTAAGCATCTGCTGGTGTCCCCCTTCCCTAGCTGTATTATAGGAACTACCCAGAAAAAACATCCTTTGTCAGAAGGACCCCTTCAGCTTCGCACACTTCCAACCCTTAGATCCGCAGGGCATCTAGGAGACGGCCTTACTCCAGACCCCTCAGCCACCAGCCAAAACAGCCCTTTCCAGACAGGGAGGGGGCCCCCCTTCAGCATGACTGTCGTGCTCTGCCACCTTTTTCCACCTGCTTTACCCCACTGCCTTCCCTTCTGGAAATCCACCACAGCAGATCTTTGGGTTGTTTCCATCATCCAAAAAGGATGCATCCTGGGACACATCCTGGGAAGATGCCGCCTATTAGCAGATGGTTTGATCAGGTACATTTTCTTTCCATGAGTAGTCCCTGAATCCGAAGAGTGGATGCTTGAGTTTTTGGTGCTTTGGTACTCTGTTTGCATCCACTTACTACATAGTGCCAGCAGCTGTTATGCCTTCGTCCCTTCTCAGGACCAGTCACCTAGGAGTGCTGCTGTGTATGCATGACCCCTGGAGCTCCTTTACACCAATCACCAGACTCCACAGAAAGTTTCTTCAGAAGGCAGTCTGTTTCAAGGTGACTATAGTCCTCATTGCCCCGTTCTGGCCCTGTCGGGTGTGGTTCTCATTCTTTTGGTCTTTTGTGATATACCCAGTGGGTCTGGACTAGCCCAACCTTCAGACCCTCAAGTTGACTGCATGGTTCCTTGAATTCCCTTGGTGGCCCGAAATTTGAACCTTTCTAAGTGTTGCATATTTTGTTTCCCCTCAACTGTCTACATGTATGGGTTTATGCCAGTAAATGGAAATATTTTGCTTGTCTGGCTACCTCTAAGGGGTTGGATCCTTTTTGGCCCATCATAGATATAATTTTTGACTTCTTGGTGGATTTGTTCCACTTGGGCTTTGTTCTACTCTTAAGGTACAATTGGCATCCTTTTCTAATTTCCACAGTGGTAGAGCTAGTGTAGTTAGCGGCTATCAGTATTTCAAAGGCCTTCCTTACGGGTACTTTTTTTTTTTTTTTAATTACATCCCCCGGTTCAGGACCTTGTTCCTCTGTTGGATTTGTCTTTCATGCTCCAAATGTTGGCTTTGCCTTTCTTTAAACCTTCTGCTACAATTGAATCATGGTGTACCTTATTCTTGGCTGTTGCTTCCAACAAGGTGGTGTCAGAGTTGCAAGCCCTCTCATCAGTACATCTGTACTTTTTTCATAAAGACAGGGTTTCCCTCCACATGGATCCCTTTCTTCCTGAGGTAGCTATGGAGAACAATTTGAACCACTCCATTTACTTACCAGTGCTTAGAGTTTTCCAACAAGGGGCAATAATTGGTTGCATTGCATTGCCTTGATCATAGACAATTGAAGTTTTACTTGGATAGACAAAATCTTTCAGGAAACCTAAACAGTTTATTTTTTTCGAAAGCCTGGTTTGGTATGTTAATGTCTACGAATGTCCTATTTTCATGTTGCAGTATTCATAACAGTAGGGAGTTGCTGCCTCCAGTGCCACTGTCCAGCCAGTATACCAAAGTCTTTTTCACAGGAGGGTACGTGTGACGTCCCTTACCAGGGCTATAAACTGATGGGTATAAAAGTGACATCTGCACATAACCATCAGAAATGTTCTGCCGCAGTGAACGTCTGACTCCTGTTTGCCAGTTCCACAAACAGATCACATTTCTTTGGATGACCGAATATGATTCCGTTCAAGCCAGATGACCTCTTCTTCGACCAGTGCAGATAAGTGCCCTGTTGGATGTTTTCCTTACTTTGATTACAGTTTATACTTGCGTGTCGGCTAGAAAGGGGATGCGTGCTTGAGAGAGAAATTCCTCACAAGGACATACTAAGTGCGTATTTTGCTGAGGCGAGGCCCATGACCATACGTCCTGCCCTATTTGCATATCTTTTGTCCCCAAAACTCTCCAAAGCCACTTGGCAGCACTGAAGTTTTTTTTTTAGAGAATAAAAGGCTACGTCTCTTAGCGCTTGGTATTCAACTTCCAGCCCCACGACAGGTCTCCACAGATGCATCAGACCTGGGGTGGGGTGCAGTGCTCTTAACAAACCAACAACAATTCTCAGTTCAAGGCAAATGGTCCACTCAGACAAAAGGACCACATCAACATCAAGGAAATGAGGGTATTGCTATTAGCCCTTCTAACGTTCAAACCCACTATCCTGCCAGGAACCCTGAAAGTAGTCACAGACAATATGAATGTCATGTGGTACATCAAGCAAGGGGCGACCAGGTCCTACCCCCTACGCAGTCTTGCTATCCAGATTTGGAACTTAACAGATTCCCTCCAGGTCCACCTGGTAGCAATGTGTATCCCTTCAACAGAGAATGTTATGACGGACAAACTCAGCAGAGCCTCTGCTTCCTGTCACGAATGGATGCTTTAGCGAAAGGTCTTCCTCGACCTGATACACACAGGTGGGGTATTCCACAAGCAGATCTGTTTGCCTGGCCCTGAGTAGCATCCTGCCATCACCCAGAATTATGCCACAGTGCAAGGACAAAATGATTGACTTCAACAATTGGCTAAGCTTCTGGTGTCATTCTAAAGTTATCCAGTATTTGTCTGCCTGGGATGACATAATCGACAGACCACAATGCTTTGCCAGAGATGACTTGCACCTGTCGCCCTTGGGATTCCGGATACTGGCTAAGGCTCTTGCCACCCCTATAGTGCCTTTTTTAGGCAAGGGTCAAGTGACAAATTCACCACCGTAACAGGTACAAGCAAGCAAAATCTGAGGGTAATGCTACTCTATGCTAAAAGTCTAAACCTCAAAATGCACTCACTCGAGACACTTCTTAAAATGGAGAACATCGACATCTGTGCAGTGACTCAAAGCTCCAGAGATCACCCCTGCATTACCAGGCTGTAATTCATACCACACCTTTTCGGCCACCTAACCCAGAACGAAGCACTAAAGGTGGAGGCGTGTCCATATTCATTAAGGATATCCACACCTCCAGGCTAGTTGAACAGCATAATGCATCTGAGATTGTCCAAGTGCAACTAACTCTGGGCAAGACTGCAATCCAAATTGTAACTTGCTGCAGACCCCCCCACCATGCCCCAGGATTCCCACTCATTTCTTGATACACTGGAAAGTATTAGGGTACAACTAATGGGCGATTTCAACTACCCCACCATTAACTGGGAAAACTACTCCTGTACCAACTCTCTTGCTCAACTTTTTTTGGAATTCATAAATTCCAACGCCTTGGATCAACTTATTCACACCCCCACCAGGGCCAGTAATATCCTAGACCTGGTCATTACCAACATGGGCAACCAGTGTTCCACACCAGAGGTCAATTTCTCGTTGGTCAGATCCGACCACAAGCTAATCACTCTAAACATCCACATCCCGCCCCCACCCCGAATTAGGGAGACAACCGTAAAACACTTCTCCAAAGCCAACTTCACATTTAAGACAGAAATGGCAAACTTCATGACACCCATGCAGACGGACCGTAGAGTTACGACTGCTGAATCCTACACAAATGCACTTTATAAGCACTTACACGAGTGCATGGATCATGCTATCCCTAATAGAACCAAGATGCTATCCTCCAAAAAAGGAAGCCGATCTGGTGGTCCTCTACCATAAACTCTACAACAGAAGAAAAAAACTGTTGCAAAAGAGTAAAATCCCATGACTGGAGGAACACCCTGGTCAACCTCCATAAGAAGCTGAAATCCCTCAAAGTCCTCCAAAGCTAGTTAGGAAAACAAAATTGCTACGGACTCTAAAGACAACCACAAAGCATTCTGTAACTGTCAAGAATCTCAATGGCAACACTCGGATCTGCTCTGACTTACAGCACAATGGCACTAAATATACAGAACTAACTGTTGCCAACATCCTGGCAGATAGGTTCAGTGCTAACTTTACTCCCCTCTCACCCCCTAGAGGGCCCATCTCTATACCGGAAGAATGCAAAGTTCTGTAATTACGGCTTCACAGGTAAAAACCATGCTCTCCAAAGCCAAGAACACGGCACCCATGGGACCTGACAGTATCCCAGGCTGCGTTCTGCACTAACTACAGAATTAACTGGCACCCTACCTAAGTAGCATGTTCAGTCATAGCCTCACCTCAGGCTTTGTGCCCACTGAATGGCACACCGACAGTTATCTCACTCCACAAAGTGGGAGCCACGACGGACCCTGGGAGCTACTGCCCCATTAGCCTGACGAGCCTGGTCTGCAAGGCCATGGAACGTATCATCATGGAACTCGTAAACAAAGACATTGGTAATCTCCAAACTCTGGACCCTACCCAGTTCAGATTTGTAAAAGGCAGATCATGTCTCCTAAACCTGATTGACTTCTTTGAAGCAGTCACCAATGCCATAGTTGAGAGTAAGGTGGTTCACACAGCTTATCTAGATCTCGCCAAGGCTTTCGACATCATCCCCCACTCTGGAATTATAGATACGCTCACTAAACTAGGTATAAATCTCTGTCACCAGATGGGTTGCCAACTGGCTTATGGACAGAACCCACACTGTGAAAGTAGCAGACTCCAAATCAGACTTCAGATTAGTGACAAGTGGAGTGCCACAGGGTTCAGTCCTGGGTCCTCTCCTGTTTGGTATCTACTTCTCTGAAGTACAGGGTAACACAGAAGGTCTTTGGCTAACAAAGTTTGCAGATGACTGCAAACTAGGAGCCATAATCAAAACTCCTAACGATGTGGACATCCTACAAAAGGGCCTCACTGAGACAGATGCCTGGTGTCAAAGCCATGGCCTGAAGCTCAATGCCAAAAAGTGTATGGTCATCCCCTTTGGTAAAAACTCTGTACCCATAAACTACCACATAGCTGGTAGTCTACTTAACGCCGAAAATGTTATGAGACCTTGTGGCACAGGTGGACAGTAGTCTCTCCTTTGATCACATCACCACAGTGGTCAGGAAATCCTTCTACGTGGCTCACCTCATCATAAAAAGTTTCTCATCCAGAAAAAGAGGTCATTTTTCCCCTCTACTCATCGCTCATTAGACCCATTATAGAGTTCAACGCTCCTTTTGGTATGTACCTCACAAGACATCTACAACAACTGGAAAGGCCACAGAAATACCTCCCAGAGGATTACTGGCCTCAAACAGATGTCCTACGCAGACTATCTCAAAAAACTCCAGCTTTACTTTGTCACATATCACCTACTCAGAGGCGATCTCTGCCTAACATACAAAGCTATGTCAAACCCAGAGCATGTTCGACATGCTCCACTTAAAGAAATCCTAGTCCCTCCGAGCTACACGCTCTAGGGACCTAAATCTTATCCCAGAGACTTACCATACTCTGGAACAGACTACCTATCTGTCAGAGTTCCTCATTAGCACTCTTCAAGAAAAATCTTGATTGGATGAGAGTTAGGAAATTCACCCCGGGGATCACATCTGTAGCTCTGCTCAACAGGGGCACAGGAAAATAATTTTCTTTGGTGGTGAAAGCCAGGGTACATTTTTGGCTAGGCTTATATAGGCCCTAGGGCCATTAGCCTAGTACCCTCCTATAAACCTATGAACTCCTTCTCTGGCATCCAGACTGGAAGTCGAGCTTTTTCTGAAAGGAGTTCTCCACATCAGACCCCCAGGAGACCCATTGCCCCTCCATGGGACTTAAATTTCGTTTTAAAAAAAATAACTTTGCCTCCTTTTGAACCAGTTCATTCAGTTTCCCTGAAGCTGTGCACCCTGAAAACAGTTCTGGTAGTGGCCCTTACCTCCGCCAGGAGGGTCTCAGAGATGCAAGTCGTTATGGCCACCTCTCCTTACTTGGTTTTCCACAAGGACAGAGTGGCTCTTAGGACCAACCCCTTCCTTCATGCCCAAGGTAGTTAATAAACTTTCATTGAATCAAACCATTAACCTACCAGTTTTCTACCCTTAGCCAGAAAACTTCTTAGGACTTTACATTCCTTGCATGTACATAAGACAACTCTGATATTACTTGGACAAATATAAGTCTGGTAGGAAATCTGACCAATTATTAATTTCCTTCCATCTGAGTTCTAGGGAAAGCTATATCAAAACAGACCATTTCCTCATGGATCTCCAAATCTACTTCTTTGTGCTACTCCCATCATGGGACATCTTTGCAAGGCCATGTTAAACCTCACTCCGCCAAGACAGCTGCCTCCTCTACTGCCCTCTTCAAAGGCATGGACTTTACCTCTATTTTAGTAGCAGCCACTTGTACCTCGATACACACCTTCACCAAGCACTACAAGCTGGATATGGCCTCTCGAGCAAGAACAGGTTTTGCCAGGTCTATCCTCCAGGGCTTGGTTGATCAATGAAACCTTTCCTCCACCCAGGTTCATACTTAAAGCTGTGGTACTCTCTCTACTGCTATGAGTACTGCAACATGCGAATAGGACGACATAGAATAGTTGTGTAAGAACTTACCATAACCTTAGATGTCCTTCTCTTCCCTGTTGCAGTATTCAGTCTAACCCACCTACCCCCTGTTTCTTTTTAACCAGATCTCCATGGTGTACCCCTGTGGACATAGTCATTGTATTCCCCTGTCTCAACTCTTCTCTACCCAGCCAACCTACTGCCCTGGGCCTGGCCTTACATGCAAGTCTAAGGGTCTCCTACTAGGGCCCTCCTTTGCAATCCACAGGAGCACTACTGTATGTGGCAAAACAATTCTGACAAGGGTATGTGCAGACGTCAATTTTATACCCAACGTCAGTTTATGACCCTGGTAGGGGACGTGTCATGTACCCTCCCGTGACAGACTTTGGTATACTGAACGGATGGTGTCATTGCAGGCAGCAACTCCCTACTGTTATGAATACTGCAGCGTGGAAGAGAGAGACATCTGAGGTTAGGGTAAGTTCTTATGCAACTATCCTTTACTTCTCCAATTCACTATCTGTTTTTCTTTTGGGTATAGTTTGAAAGGAAAGCCCTTGCAGGGTAAACCAAAAGGTAATTTTTCTAGAGCTATAGCTACTTCTACAGGTTTTTTTTCTCTGGAGCAGTGCTACCTGGTGAGCTGTTATTCCTGTGTCCCACTGCACATTGGACATTCAAGGTTCAGAGCTTCTTCTGTTTCCACTGTATTGCGTAATATCCTTAAGACCTCGCTATTTTCTGTGGCTGGGACTCTTTCCCACAGGTTGAATTCAGACTGGAAAGACAACATTGGATTTGAAAGTTCTGTACTTGACATGATCTGTGTCTTTGTCTATTTCAACCTTCTTTCCCTCT
Source organism: Protopterus annectens (assembly GCF_019279795.1). Classification (NCBI taxonomy): domain Eukaryota; kingdom Metazoa; phylum Chordata; order Ceratodontiformes; family Protopteridae; genus Protopterus; species Protopterus annectens. The sequence goes on from NC_056737.1 coordinate 1,399,025,997, forward strand.
GACCCCTGCCTCTCTTGGTGTCTCTTGACCACTGGATGACAGAATCAGGGAGATTCTTTCCTCCTGTGTTGGGGTCCTTCATGTTTTTTTTTTGTTTTTTTTACAGAGTTTGATCATTATCAGTTTGGGATAACATGGGGCAAACTTGATTTAAGGTAGTCCAGAGGAATTGGGGGGTGGTTTTGGGTAAAGGAGGTGGAGCTTGACAGGCTAAACTGTATGGAATTTGATCAGTCTGTGATCAATCTGATCCAGTAAACCACTAGTTGAACCAGAGAGCATGGGTCTGTTATGGTAAGTACATACCGTTCGTTTTTGACCTATGTCTATTGTAAAACATAATATGGACAGATATGAAAACAAGCCACTGGTGGGGAATAAAGTGCACTATGCATGAGTTATAGTACAGGGATGATATGGAAATGTTTTGTGGAATAGTTGACTTTACTGAAAAAAAAATCAAATTGTTCTCATGCTGTTTTTTTTGTTCTTACCATAAGTCCATTCTGCCATGGCTATGGCTTCTGTGGCTTTTTCTAAACTGCTGGACTCTGACCGTTATAGAGGCAGCATCTTGGCCCTCTCTGCATACTTTCACACAACATTACAAATCAGATTCTTTATACAAGTCCAAAGCACGTTTTGCAAGATTGTTCGCCTGGGGTTGTTGGATTCTTCCCCTTCTCCCCTCTGTCATTTCTTTGTGATAAAGGCTATTGCAACAGTGATGTAATGATGAGTATAGTACAGTTGTGCAAAAAATATCTTAACAGTATATGTTCGATTAGGTCACTGTAGAGACCCCTCCATCCCCTTTTTTGTGCCAGGGTGCGAATGTTTTTATTTACCTTTGTTTCTAGCATATACCTTAAGTGGGGTGGGGGCTGTATCCTCCCTGAGGCAAAAAACATCTGAAAGCTTGGCACCCTGCACTTTTCATCAGTTAAAGTGTGTGAAAGTGGCTTGAAGCTTTGGATGCTGGCCAGTTGTCGCATCTTTGCCAGACTAAAACCCATATAGCTTAGGCTAATGCAGTAGTGATCTATTCAGATATATTTACTGCTATGGCAGGTTAACTTGCACAGCTGTACTTTCTGCATTATATTAATTTTACCACTTTTTTGCTTTATGGACTAATTTCTGTTCTTGATCTGAATTTTAACACTCAGTTCATGAAGAGCCTGGGTTATGGCTGTAAAAGGGTCCTTGGACTAGTCCACCCACTTGGATTAGCAAATACAACATTTAATATACATTATTTTTTACATAAAGCTGGGGTTTCTTGTGGAAGTAGCCATTTTCCAGGGGAATATGTCATACATATACTAGATGTGCATAGACAGTTGAGGGTCTAAGTAGAACTAAAGTATTTAGAAAAGTCAGTCCAGCTGTTTCATTTGCAGAAAAAAACACTCTAAAAATCTATTTCAAAAGTGGCTAGCACGTTGAGCCTGATTTTGCTGCTCATGGCAGGATCAATCAGGAAAAAGACCCCCTTTCAAAAGGGAACTACAGCTACCACTGCCTTGGCACTCAAGACATTTTTAGAAGCAGCCTCTTGGTCTTCTGTTTAAATCTTTTAAAAGTAGTACAGACTGTATATTGTCCCAGTGTATGGGCTGGATTTGCTTCTGATCTTAACCTTTTCTTCCTAGCAGCGTTCTATCCATCCTGCTTGGAAAGGATCACCTTTGAGAATCTTATAGTAATAACTGCAGCAGTGATGCACATGAATATAGTACAGTTGTGTAGGCAGCTTACCATAATGTTAATTATTGTGGTGTGTTCATAGGCAGCTTACTAAATGCAAGTATTCTTATGTTCTTGCAGTCTGGTTCCCATCCCAAAACTGCGTTCTTGGGGAAGCCCATGATGGGGGATATGGGTATACCCTGCTTTTTTTGAAGGGGGGGGTGCAGAAAAGTACCCAAGATTGGCTGGGCAGACACCAACAATATACCAGGTATTTGAAGATGTCTAAGGTAAGAGAGTCTCATCCTTGCCATGGAGGAAGAGGAAATTGCCCAGTTCTTTAAGTGCGGGTGTTTATTGAACACAGCCAGCATCAGGTTTTTCTTTAGTGGTGGTTGCAGCAGTGACCATGTTTGGCAGTCTGTAGTTGTGATAATTTAGCTGTAGAGCTATGTTTTTTCCCCCAGTTGGACAAAAGATCTTGTTCTGTGCTGTTTTTTTGGTTACCAAAAAAGACTTACCACTGAGGTTTGTAACCCATGAAGGGCATACATAAGCTCCTAGGTGTATAAAAAAATAGGATGCTTATCTCACTGCTTTTCCTTCCACCTTTTTTGCCACACAGTTCATGGTTGCACTAATCATGGATTCTTACTGGTCACAATTTTCAAGAAGCACAAAAATTTGGATTTTGTGGCTGGGATAGAGCATATTCATTTTACCTCCTTGGTCCTTAGGTTATCCTTCTGGGGTGAAAGAAAGTAGTATTCTGTCTCCATTTAAACTGTTAACATGATTATTAGCTTGAATAAAAAGCTGCAAGAATGATATGAAATACAAAGGGTTAATTTAGTATAAAATGCTAAAAAATAAGTAGTAAGTGTGCTGGCATAGCTTAGATATTGACATCCATGTAAAGGAGTATGTTGTTGAGAAACGGTCTGTAAAAATAACTGCGCAGATGGCAGCTGAAAGAACATCAATGAAATAGAGATGTTGCATCAAGTTTCAGATAGTGCTGGGGAACACCGTGTTTCAGATGGTGCAACACTGAGTTTCCATGGCTCATCGAACTACAAAGAACCAAGAGCAAGCGAACAAAGGAAAACTTATACAAAGAAATAACTGTTACACATCAGACTCTGAGAAAAATATCAGACTTTTTGGTATAAATGAGTGCAACAGTAAACAAGCTTTGGGAATTTGCCATAGAGAGCTGACAGCATCTGTGTTGCATGCTTGTAGATCCAAAAGGAAAATGTAATAGAAAGTGTATTAACTGAAGCAGTGTCTCGGTGTATTTATTGTATTTAGTACAATACAGTAATAAGACTAGTTGATCACAAGAAGTAGTTAAATATACTTTGGTATGCTTGCATGCAAATGCAAGGAACAGCGAGAAACCAACAAGAAGACGTCATGTAATTTTTCAGTGGCGAACCAGAGTTGACGGACGGAGTGGTTTCTTATTGTGACAACTACAGCTTCTGTTTTATTTTATTCAGTTAGTACGTTCTGTTCCAGTGCAAACATTTGCCGCCTCCTGCACAGTATCCAGTAGCAGAACGGTGCATCTCTGCAAATTCCACAGATCCTGTAAATTCACACAACTGAATCTGCCAGTTGTGTTTGACCACTTTTTGTTAGAATCAACGAGGGGCTTTCTGCTTTCTCGACGGAAGATTTGGCCACCTTCTACACAGAAACTGGTAATTTCTTTTGTTATTCTACAGCATGGATGCCATAAACAAAAGAACTGTAAAATATAAAACTACCTTTCAGGTAGACAGTAGTAGTCCAGCACATGCGTGGTCAGAATTTAAAGATTGTTATAAAAATAACTGTACCATATGTAGTACTTTACTAGATAGTTTGTGTCAATGCTTTATATAAATGCATTACTTTTCACTGGTATTTTAAACAGCAACCTCATTATTGTGACAGTGAACGTTTATTGTGCAAGTTATATAAAACTGCTTTGTATGCGATGTCATAAAATGTTAATTCCAGAGTTGCAATATCAGTCAAGTCAGTTATTTACAAAATCATCTGTACATCTTGCTAGACAAAAGTGGCTTTAACCCACTGCACACTACAAAACAGATAAGAGACGAGGTTCACGATGAACTGACAAAAAGATTTAATAAACTTCTAAGAGTGAGTTCAAAAAGTTCAGACAAAAGTTCAGACATCATGCAAACACTTTCAGAAGTGTGTAAGATCTTTAAAGTCAGCAGAACAGACATAATCTGGTTAGTAAAGAGTTAAAGCAACAGCAGTTATCTATGCTGATAGAAAATAACTTACGACGTAGTATTCTACGTTTAGAAAATGGTTAAGCGTACACAACACAAGCTTTCATTCAGTTAAAGCAAAGCACTTAAAATAGTGATTTTAAAACCATTTCAAGTAACAAAACAGATGTCCTATTCCAATGTTGCAGTATTTTTGGCGTGGGATTTCCTGCCTTCAGGTAACTCTGCTCCAATACAAAAGCTTCAGCTTGGCTGTTGCAGCTGTGTGGGACGTCACACGGGCCATAAACCAGGGACCTTAAGTATGGCGTCTGCACGCACAATCCTCATAACATTTCAGCCGCAGGCGACTTCGTATCGTACGATCGCTCTTCAGACGTCTGATCGACTTTAGATAAGTAAACCATTGGGTTTTTGCATTTCTGATTTTTTTTTTTTTTAACCAGTTTTTTGCATTGCTTAGGCTTGGTGGTTGTAGCTTTCAGCTGATGTCAGGGAAAAAGGAAGAGTGCCAATGCAGGCACCAAATTCCCCATAAGGACGCCCATGACAAATGCGTTTTCTGGTTAGGCCGGGAACACAACCATATAACGCCTGCCCTATTTGTAAGTCTTTTGTACCGAAGACCTTACGTAGTTGTCTGGCAGCTTTAAACCTTTACTTAGAAAACCAACACCTCATATGGCTGGCTCTCAAGATTCAGCCCGCTTTGGAGGCCGCCCAAGAAACTCCGTGTAAGAAGGCCAAGATGCCTAGGCATTCATCGCTTGCCGCTTCGCACCCGGACGCCCCAACTACCGATGTAGGAGTTGAGCGCTCTGCAGATCCGTCGGCTCCATCGACCTCCCTCGTGGAGGCTGATGCACATCCGCCCGGCACGTCCATGGAGCTTTCTCAGACCCTGCCTGTCGAAGTCGAGGGGGAACCAGACTTGGTGGTTCCTTCAACTGGGTTCCAGACCTCTGATACAGCCGCTGTCAAACCCAGCTCTAGACCAGATTCCAACCAAAAAGAAGCAGAAAACAAAACGCATTACACCTGCTTTTGAAGGCCCTCCAGACTGGGAGGCCTTCAACTCTTCTATTATGCAGGCATTTATGGTCCTTGGGCCTTTTGCCTCCCCTCCAACTACGTTGCCTCTGTTAAGCTCTAGGCCTCCCTCTGTTGCTTCCATTCCCAAGGCTCCCCTCCTTGAGGAAGAAGAACACGAGTCCACCTACTCTTCCTTGGATGAATCCATCTCTTGTGAATCCTAGATTGCTTCTCCTAAGAAGTATTATTCTCCTGATGAGGATTCTGTCGAAGGGGATTCTCCACCTGAAGACATTACATTTGGTGAAACCATCACCAAAATGAAAGACCATTTCAAATGGGATACTTCCCAAATGACAGAAACCCAAAAAAATACTTTGAACTGCTGCAAGTGGAGTCCCCCTCCCCTTCAGCTGGTACCCCCTGTTCTTCCTGCATACTTGGATGCTTTTACTGCAGTCTAGAACACCTGACTCACAGCATCCTACACCTAAGTGCCCTGACTGCTTCTGCAACGTGCCAGAGGAACAAAAATTCCTCATAAAGCCACCCTTAGCAGACACAGCAGTGATTGCCACTGCCCCTGATAAACAGTCTAGGTTGTTACCTTCTGCCTCCCTATTGCCCATGGATAAAAATAGCAAATCCGTGGATAGGATAGGAAAGAAGGTGTACACTTCTTCCACTTGGCCTTCAGAACCATTAACTATCAAACTCACATGACCAAGTATGCCCTGGACTTAGTGTCCCAAGCCACCTCTATGCTGGCTTCAATTCCTGACAGTCCCATTAAAACTGATATCTCCTCCAAATTATCCTTAGCCCTGCAAGTGGCTAGACACTCCATAAGATGCAGCTACGATGCTGCAGAAGCTTCTGCTCGCTCTGCAGCATCAGCATCTGTCATTAGGAGATATTCCTGGCTTAGACTGCAGAATCTGCCAAAGGACTTAAAGTCCAAAATCTTGGATGCCCTCCTGGATCAAACCTTCCTCTTTGGAAAGCAATCTGCAGACCTATTTAAGAATCTACAAGAAAAAAGCAAAGAATTACAGGATATTAAACATCTCCTGGTATCCCTTCTACCCAAATTTTATAGGAACTACCCGACTAAGACTACCTTTTTTAGGCGTAACCTGCATTCTGCTGCCGCCTCCTCCAGACCCAGAAGAGGAACTAGAAAACATTCCTCATCCAGGCCCACCTCCTCAGCCTAGACAACCCTTTCAGGACAGGGGAGGTTCTAATAGGTTCATAGGTAGATACTAGGCTATCTGCCCGAAGGCATTTATAAGCCTAGCCAGAATGTGTTTGCATTCGCCACCCCCTTAGATTAGTTCCTGTTAGTAATAATGCGTGAATGCCTTGCCCATCTGCCCCTCTCAGCTCGCCTTACCCACTGTCTCCTCTTCTGGCAAAAAAATCACCATAGACCAATGAGTATTAACCATTATTCAAAAAGGATGCTTTCTATCCTGGAATCATATTCCCTTCATGGAAGGGCATTCCTTTTCCCCCAAAAAGCCAATGCCATGTCCTTCCACAAATTCTGTCAGCCCTGCAACAAGGCACAATAGAGCTTGTTCCCACAGGATGAGAAGGAAAGGGATTCTACGTCTGTTCCTGGTCCCTCGAAAGGATGTGCCCTGGAGACCCATTTTGGATATCTCCTTCCTAAACTTTTACCTGCAGGTACCCTCCTTCAGAATGCTGTCACTTCTCACTCTTACCCCTCATACTTTCAAATGCTTTCATGGTCACCTTGGACCTAAAAGATGCTTAACTTCACATTCCCATCAGGGCCACACCGTTTTCTGCATTCCAGTTTACGGCCTTGTCCTTTGTAAACACTGTTGGGGCAGTGGATAAACCAAAGTGCCTAGCTCCAGCCATTGCCTTCTGCACAGTCCATAGATTCCCTCTTAAGTCCTCTGCACTTCACTATGTCCCTTCTACAAAGTCTAGGGTTCACCCCAAACCTCAAGAAGTCCTCCCTGAACCCAGACAAGATATTCCTAGGTAGCCAAATTAGTATGAAACAAATTAAAGCCTTTCTCCCACAGGACAAGGTTTTATCTCTAACTTCCCACTTCCAGGAAGACTTGCTCTCCCAGATGGTCACTGCAAGACAATTCCTTCAACTCCTGGGATTGATGTCAGCAACCATTCCCATGATACCATTGGCCAGAATGCATATGCGAAAACTGCAATGGTACTTCAAAAATATCTGGTCACAACACCAGAATCACTTGGAACAAGTTGCTGACATCAATCCCAGGAGTCGAAGGAATTGTCTTGCAGTGACCATCTGGGAGAGCAAGTCTTCCTGGAAGTGGGAAGTTAGAGATAAAACCTTGTCCTGTGGGAGAAAGGCTTTAATTTGTTTCGTACTGATTCTGCTAATACAGCTTCTTCCCTATTTAAAGAAGGAAGTCATTTGGTGGATTCAACAAGTACAACTAATCCCGGGGCTTCCACTGCAACCCCTTCAACGTACACAAATTTTGCATACAGATGCCCCTGACTTGGGTTGGGGAGCCAGAGTCCAAGCCCAGTGACATCCTCCCATGAAAACCAAACGCATCACTGTAAAGTAGATGACAGCAGTTCTTTTAGCTCTACAGACCTTCATACCCCTACTGCTACCAGGTCATCTTCTGATAGTGACTTGACAGTACCATTGTAATGTACAGCAACAAACAAGGAAGTATCAAGGCATACCAAATGTTCTTCGTGTTTCACTGTTAGTCATCACATTTGGGTTATCTGCTTGCAGGTAGCCCTCAGTCTGCCTGATTATGAGTCTTGGGTCCTGCGTCAGTTCCTGTCTTGTCTTCCATGACGTCAGGTATTCAAGGGTATAAAGCATGCAGCCGATGCCATTGCATCAGTCTTTCTTGCCGTGTGGTGCCTGAAGCAGTTCGCAAGTGCCGGTCAGCCGACTCCCGAAATTTTAATTTGAGTTTCAGATCCGAAGTCTTCAGCTAAAGCTAAGTACCCCATTTGGGATCCTTTTTCTTGCTTTAAACAGATGTCCATAAAAGTTAATTGTATTTCTTGTGGAAAGCAAATACCTCCATAAAGATTTTCATTCATACTGCCTTCCTTGCATATGTCCACACCCCGATGTACCTCGCTGTCTGTTTTGTGCCTTATTCACACTTCAAATTATTTGTCTGTTTATTTTCGCATCTAAGTATTTTGGGACTCTGTTCAGTTGTACAGAAATGGCTTCGGTAAGCCACCTGACTACCCACATTCCAAAAAAATGCAAAGATAAAGATGGAAACCGCTTAGGTCCAAAGCTGCCGACTATGCTTCTCCTAAGCTAGTCACCAGTTCGCTGGTACTCAGTGAGGTGCTTTCGCAGCCCCTGATACCTGCTGCTACTGATTCGCAGGCCTCTACTGAGACCCATTCTGAGTCCGGTATGCCGTGAGATGCTTCAACTGTGGAACCTGCGGATGTCTCTACCTTGGATGGGTCCGGAGCCGCTGTGCCGGCACTGGCTTTTGAGGGCGTGTTCAGGCCCTACTGATTTGCATATTAAACCAACGCCATCCTCTTCAAGGCCTAAAACTCAATCCATGCCTAGAAAAGACACCCAGACTGCATGGTCAGGCCCCTATTCCTAAAAAACAAGTAAGAATGGCTGAAGACCTTATTACTCTAATCAGGGGAAGCCACCCTTCTCCCTTTGAGACCTAGGACTGGTTTTCCTTCTGATTCTTCGGATCCGAATTCTGAAATTTGTTTTCTCTGATGACCAGGAGTTGCCCTTATCTACCTAGCTTCCCCTCCAGAGGATTTCTCTTTTGGTGAAGCCTTGCATACTCTTAGGGAGAATTTCTGCTGGGAAAGCCAGGACTACTGACTCCAAAAAGAGGCTTAGGGAATTCGTTGTCCTAGCTCAACACAGGCCTTTAGCTATCCCTCCTGTACTGGACATTGTAGATGATGCCTTCTCGGAATCTAGCCTGGCCCCCGACTCTACCTCCGGCTCCCAGAAAACCTGACTGGTATTACAGAGTACCTGACTCTCAAGTTCCTTTCAAAGAATCCTACTGTGGATCCCTGAGACCATTTCACAGGGACCCAAAGGCATTAAGGCTACTACTGCCAAAAACCCTACCCCCTCTGATAGAGATTCCAGGGTCTTGGATAGATGGGGCAAGAAGGTACACACTTCTGCTGCTTTGGCCATTAGGGCCTTAAACTGCCAGTTTCATATGTTAAAGTATCAGCAGCATATTATTGGATTGCTTAAACAGAAAATGTTTCCTGACTATGCTGAAAATAAGCAATTACATCTGCTGAGCAGGTTGGAAAACGTACTTTGCATTGTGGTTTTGACTCAGAGGCATCTTGCAGGGCTGCTGTCACTGGGTCTGTACTTAGAAGGCATGCTTGGCTTAAGGAGCAATCTTTGCCAGATCATGTTAAAGCTAAATTACTGGATGTTTCCTTAAACGAAGACCTCCTGTTTGGCATCAGAGCAGAAGTAGTACTTAAAGATGGAGGAAAAAGCTAAATCTATGCAAACTAAGTATTTCCTACAAGTTCAGCCTCCCAGATGTAGTAGACGTTGGCCTTCTAAGAAATGGTCCTTTCCTGCCTCTTCCAGGCCTTTTTAGTCCAAACGCAGAACACCCAGTTTTCAGTCCCAAGGTACTCGCAGGCCTAAGCAGTGGGGGGATCCCACTTCCAAAGCTTGTAGTAAGACAACCCCCTATGGTAAAATGTCACAATGACTAAACTTTCCAAACCCTGTTCAATTGACTGTTCCTTTAGGGGTAAAGATCACCCTGCATGCAAAAAAACTGGGAGCTCGTTACCAAAGACAAATGGGTTTTAAATAGTTTTCTAAGGATACAGATTCCATTTCCACTCCTCACCGACCCCAAACAGTTGGCCAGACCTACCCTCAAGTCAGTAAGCAGAGGCTCAAAAGCAAGTTTTCTCTTCTAAGCATCAGGGCTGTTCAGCCTATCCCAGAAGAAGAATGGGGGCAAGGCTTCTACTCAAGACTTTTCCTGGTACCCAGAAAAGACCATTCCTGGTGTCCTATCCTGGACCTGTCTATCCTAAATACCTTTTTGGAAATCCAAAAATTCAAAATGCTAACTCTCTACATCATCTGCTTCCCATACCAGGCAAAAATGCGTGGTTGGCAACTCTGGATTTAAAGGAAGCCTACCTGCACATCCCAATAAGGGAATCTTGCAGAAGATACCTACGCTTCAGAGCAGGCTACATGCACCATTAGTTCTCTGCACTGCTCTTTGGCTTATCTACTGTGCCCAGGGTATTCACAAAGTGCCTTTCTCCAGTCTTTGCATTTTGCAGGCAAATATTCAAATATACCCATACCTGGACAATTTTCTAATTCAGGCAGAAAGCCAAGACATGCCATTAAATCTGGCATTTGTGGGGCAATTACTAACTTCTCTGGGGTACACTATAATCGAAAAGAAATTGCATCCAGTACCCTGCCAACAAGTTGTATGCCTGGGAGCAAGCTTGAATACAACTTCCCAGATGTCCTACCTCACGCCAGAGAAACAAGTTCATTTGACAGCATACTTCAAACTACTGGCCACGAAGACCCAGCTGTCTGCAAGGAAAATACTGCAAGCTGCGGGGTTCATGGCCTCTTGCATTCTACTAATTCCATGTGCAAAACTGCATATGAGCAAACTACAATGGTATCTAAAAAGACTGTGGTGTCAACATTCTCTGTGGACTTAGAATCCATGATTCCTATCGTACCTTGTCTAAACATAGAGTTCCTTTGGTGGGCAAAGGCCTACCACCAAAACAAGGGACTGCCATTCACTCTACCCCCTGCCGCCCAAACCCTAACAGATGCATCAGACTATGCATGGGGGGCTCACTTGGCAGGGCAGTGCATTCAGTGCAAATGGAACCAGTCAAATGCACCTGCATATCAATCAAAAAGAAATGTTAGCTGTACAGAATGCTCTGACAGCCTTCAAGGACCACATTCTTCCAGGATAATTATTGGTAACGACGGACAACACCACTGGTATGTGGTACATTAACAAGCAGGGGGGGACCCACTCATACCCTCTGTGCAGACTAGCCAAGTTTCTCTGGAGCACAGCCTTGAGCAACCAAGTGCAACTGCAAGCTCAGTTCCTGCCAGGCAAACTAAATACACTGGGAAATGACCTAAGCAGAAATCTCATGGACCCACACTAGTGAAAACTGGAACCAAAGATATTAAACATGTTGAGAGACAAATGGAGCCCAGAGATGGACCTATTTGCCTCCCCTCAGAACTACCAATTGGACGAATTCTGCACAAGGACTCCCCACAGACTAGTTTGGAAAGTGGGTGCCCTATCCTCCTGGGATGCCCTATCCTCCTGGGAAAACCTATCAGTTTGCCTTTCCCCCTCTGCCTCTCCTCCCTAAGGTGCTACTAAGGATCAAATAGGACAAACCAAGGACAATACTGATTGCACCAGGCTGGCCACGCCAACACTGGTGTATCCCCTCTTGCACAGTGCGTCACTGCTGGAACCATGACACCTGCCTCAGACCCCTGCCCTGCTGTCATAGCAGGAAGACCAGATTCTGCACCCACAGCTTCAAACCCTGAACCTGGCAGCCTGGCTATTTACCTGATCTCTCCGTTACCATCCCTCAGTAAGTAAGTGATGGATGTCATTCTGGAGGCAAGGAGGCCTAGTACTAGAAAAGCCTATGCTGAAAAATGGAAAAGATTCTGTTCCTGGAGCCAAACTCAAGGGATGGACACAACAGTGCCCTATTTACCTCCTGTTCTTCAATACTTGCGGTGCTGCGGTAGCGTTGTCGCTTCACAGATGTTTTCCGTTCGATTCTCAGAGCGTCTTCTGTGTGGCGACATGTGTGAATGGGTGTTCCTTCGTTGAAGGTTGTGCGTTAGGCCCGGCAAGCCAACACGTAAAAATCTCCTGCCAATCATTAGCGGACCGGAGTTCTGCTGTGGCGACCTCTAACCGGGAAAAGCCGAAAGGCACAAGCATTCTTCAATACTTAACTGAGATGCTTCATAAGAGCCTTTCCTTTTCTATCAAAATTCATGCCTCTGCCATTTCAGCACATTATAATACAGAGCCTCCCCTCTTCTCTCATCCACTGCTGAAGCAATTCCTCAGAGGGGCCAAAAACATAAGACCACCCAGGAGAGCCCCTACTCCAGCCTGGGACCTTAACTTTGTAATGGAAAAGCTCACTCTGCCTCCCTTTGAGCTAGCTGCAAATGCAGAGTTGAAATCCCTTTCTTGGAAAACAGCCTTCCTTCTAGCCATCACTTCAGCAAGAAGGGTGTCTGAATTACAGGCCCTCATGGCAGTGGAGCCTTTCATCATCTTTCATGCGGACAGGGTGTCCCTCAGGAACAACCCTTCCTTTATACCCAAGGTAGTATCCAGTGTGACCCTTAATCAGTCCATTCATTTGCCAACCTTCCTTTCTAATCCACAGAAAAAAGGGGAACTAATACTGCACTCCTTGACGTGCACATACTACTTAGATTTTACTTCGATAGAGCAAAGCCTTTCAGGAAATCTGAACAGCTGCTGGTTGCTTTTGCTGCAGGGGCAGAGGGGAAGGGCATTTCAAACCAAACCATTTCTAAGTGGATAGGCCTTTGCATTCATTTCTGCTATAAGCACCATGGGCAACCTACCCCACAGAGGATAAGACCTCATTCCACCAGGGCTGCATCTACAGCTACAGCCTTTCTCAGAGGTGTCCCTACTAGGGACATCCTAGAAGCTGCTACCTGGAGTTCTGTACATACCTTCACCAAGCATTACCACTTGCCAATTTTCTCCAAATCCAGAGCTGGCTTTGCCACTGCAGTCTTGCAGGGCCTTATTGCTGGTCCTAATCCTATCTTATTGCCTCCTCCCATCCTTTGCTTTGGGAATCTACCCAAATGTGATGACTGCAACAGTGAAATATGAAGAACATAGTACAGTTGTGTACACTTACAAATGTAGATGTTAGAGTGTAGTCACTGTTGCAGTCCTGGTTTCCCGACTTCTATTGACTATACCTCTGATGCTCATCGTGTTACCCTGCTACAGTCATCACACTTGGGTTATCCTGTCATCAGGCGGTTCCGCAGTCTGCCTGAATTCCAAAGTCTTGGTCCGGCATCGGTTGCTGTCGCTTCTTCCCTGACAGTGCGCCAGGGGTATACAAGTGGCATCCGACGCCATTTTCTTCAGTCTTTCTTGCCGCGTGGTGCCTGAAGCAGAAGCAGTTCGCAAGTGCCGGTCGGCTGACACCTGAGATTTTCGAATCGAATTTCCGTCCGAAGTCTTCAAAGCTAAGTACCCCGTTGGGGGAACCTTTTCTTGTCTCAGTCCGATGTCAGAAAAAGTTAACAATTGCATTTCTTGTGGGAAGCAAATACCTCATAAGGACTTCTTATTGTATACCTTGCCTAGGCCCAGACCACGACGTCACTGGTTGTCGATTTTGTGCTAGGTTCAATAAGCGACGCTTTGATTTCGCATACTACTTCGGTAGGAAATTTAATTACACTATGCCGTCGGAACAACCGACGTGCATAAAAAACGCAAAGATAAAGACAGGCAGCCTAGATCCATGCCAGACTCAGAGGCCTCGGCTGGGATGGTTGCCGGTTCTCCGGTTTTCAGTGAGGCACCTATGCAGCCCCTGACGACTGCAGAATTGGAACCCCAGACCACTTCGGATTCTCAAGCAGAGAGTTCTAGGCCGACACAGCCATTTTCTTTAGGCCCTACCGACAACATTGCAGGAGGAGAAGCCGGTGCTGCGGAAACGCCTTCGGTTACAGAAGGTGTCTTCAGACCGACGACTATCACCATAAAATCTTATGCTAAGCTTAAGACTCCTCTAAAACCAAAAAAGACTGCACATCAGTCTCCAGTTCAAGGCCCCATGCCTAAGAAACAGATGCTTAAAATGGCTGAAGATTTGATTTCTTTAATCAGCCACCCCCCCCCCCCCCCCCCCCAGATAAATGGCCTAGACAAGAGGAGGATTATGCCGCCTCTGATAGTGTCTATTTCCTCAGGCTCCTCTGAGGAACAGGATTACTCCTTTCCCCCTTATGAAGATTCTGATGCTGAAGATTCCATTCCCTCAGCTTCTCCTCCTGAAGACTATTCCTTTGGGGAAACCTTACATACCATGAGGGAACATTTCCACTGGGAAGGTCAGGACTACTCCGACTCAAAGAAAAGGCTCCGAGAGTTTCTTTTACTCCCCCAGCACAGACCACTTGCTATCCCTCCAGTTTTAGACATTGTGGATGATGTTTACTTAGAATCTAGTCTAAATCCAGATTCTCTGCCTCCTGCTCCAGCCAAACCAGATAGATATTGTAGAGTGCCTGACTCTCACAAATTCCTTTACAAAAGCCCTGATGCTGACCCAGAGACAATCTCCCAGGTCCCAAAGGGGCTAAGGCTTCTATGGCTAAAAATCCTGTACCCTCTGAAAGGGACTCCAGAGCACTAGATAGGTGGGGGAAGAAGGTTTACACCTCAGCTACTCTAGCTATGAGAGCACTAAATTGTCAATTTCACATGCTGAAATACCAGCAATTCCTAATGTCTCAAACAAAACAAAAGATGAGCACGCACCCTCAATGGTCTGAATTCAAAGAAATGCAGTATCTGTTGCATGCAGCTGAACAGGTGGGCAAACATACTTTACAATGTGGATTTGATTCCTTGGAAGCTTCCTGTAGAGCAACTGTTACTGGGTCTGTTATACGTAGGCATGCTTGGTTAAAGGAACAAACTCTGCCTGATCATGTTAAAGCAAAGTTACTAGATGCACCCTTACAGCAGGATGTCTTATTTGGGGTTAAAGCAGAAGAGGTTTTAAAGAAAATGGAGGATAAGGCAGAATCTATGCAGACGGTCAGATTTCTTACAGGTACAACCCCCACGCTTCAGCAGAAATTGGCCAGCAAACAATTGGTCCTTTCCAGCTTCTGACAGACCACAGAGTGGTAAATACAGATGCCCAAGGGGCAGAGGACAAGCACAAATCCCTTACAAACCTCGCCAATGGGGCACTGCAACACAGAAGGGAGGAGAAGACGGGTCCCAAACTACTAGAAGACAAACACAATGACTTAAACCTCAAACTGCCTAGCAAAAATCTCTTGGCAGCTCCCTTGGGAGGAAAATTAGCATTTTTTATAGACAACTGGTGCATCGTCACAAAGCACAAATGGGTCCTAGACATTATCTCACAAGGATACAGATTCCATTTCCACACCTTTCCAAGGATAAAAGGAATGCCAAACTTGCCACAAATCAGTGGGCAGAGGCACAAAAACAAATTACAGCTTTCATGGACATGAGAGCCATTCAACTGATACTTACACAGGAGCAAGGCCAAGGATTTTACTCGAGGCTCTTTCTAGTCCCCAGAAAGGACAATGCTTGGAGACCCATTCTGGACCTTTCAATTCTAAACACCTTCTTGCAAGTACCCAAATTCAAGATGCTAACACTACAGCAGCTTCTTCCCATGTTGGGCAAGAAAGCTTGGCTAGTAACGTTGGACCTCAAGGAGGCATACCTGCATGTCCCTATCAGACAAAATTGCAGAAGATACCTCCGTTTCATTGCAGGTTCAACCCATTACCAATTCTCTGCACTGCCCTTTGGCTTATCTACTGCGCCCAGGGTCTTCACAAAATGCCTGGCACCGGTAATTGCATACTGCAGACAGAGGAATTCAAATATACCCATACCTGGACGACTGCCTCATCCAAGCAGAAAGCAAGGACATTCTCTTACAACATCTGACTTTTGTAAAACACCTAAGTTGCCTGGGGTACACAGTAAACGAAAAGAAATTAAAACTAGTGCCCTCACAAAATGACATTCCTGGGTGCCAGCTTGAATACAACGGCCCAGATGGCTTATCTGACGCCAGACAAACAGCTACAACTAACTCAATACTTTAGAATAATGGCAACAAAGACCCAACTCCCTACAAGAAAAATTCTGCAGGTCTTGTGCTTCGTGGCATCTTGCATACTACTACCATTTGCAAAACTGCATATGAGGAAATTACAATGGTACCCGAAAAGCGTATGGACTCAACACGGCCACAGCTTGGAAACAATGATACCTCTCATTCCCTGCCTTCAACGGGAGTTTCTATGGTGGTCACAGGCATGTCACCTCAACAAGGGTCAGCCTTACACCTTACCCCCCAGCCAGGAAAACTATGAAAACAGATGCATCGGACTATGCCTGGGGGGGGGGGCACATGTTAGGATGGTGCGTTCAAGACATATGGACTGCAGATCAAAGGAATCTGCACATCAATCAAAAAGAAATTCTAGCTGTACAGAATGCTCTGACAGCCTTCAAGGACCTCTTACATCCAGGACAGCTTATAATAAAGACAGACAACACCACAGTAATGTGGTACATAAACAAGGGGGTACACACTCCTACCCTCTATGAAGGCAAGCAGTGACCTTGTGGAACACAGCACTGGCTTACCAAGTTCAATTACAAGCTCAATTCCTGCCAGGAAAAAAGAACACTTTGGCAGACGACCTAAGCAGAAACATCATGGATCCCCACGAGTGGAAACTGGATCCACAAGTATTTGCAATGATAACTCAAAAATGGGGGCGCCCAGACATAGACCTGTTCGCCAACCCCCAAAACCATCAGCTTTCAAAATTTTGCACAAGGACATTTCACCATCAAGCTTGGAAAGTGGACGCACTCTCATTCAGTTGGAAAATGCTGACCGTATATGCCTTTCCTCCATTGCCCCTTCTCACAAAGGTGCTGCTGAAAGTCAGGATGGAGAGACCTCGAATGATTCTCATTGCCCCGGACTGGCCACGCCAGCACTGGTACCCACTACTAAGGAACATGGCCCACCATGGATTTTACCACAAATTCCTCATCTACTCACACAGCAAGGCAGTCAGATTCTACACAGCCAGCTCAAAACCTTAAATTTGGCTGCATGGCACATCACCTAAGCAGCCAGCCAGCCCCTCTTTCACAAGCTGTTATGGATGTCATTCTGGAGGCCAGGAGGGCCCAGCACCAGGAAAGCCTACCCAGACAAATGGAAAAGATTTTGCGCCTGGAACCAAGCTAAAGGCCAAAATACCCTTCAGCCGGACATGCCTCAGATTCTGCAATATTTAACTGAGATGTTACACAAAGGACTTTCTTTTTCATCTATTAAAATCCACGCCTCAGCTATTTCAGCTCACTACAACATGAATCCCCCCTTATTTTCACATCCATTTCTAAGGCAGTATCTCAGAGGGGCAAAAAACATTAGGCCTCCCAGGAGAGCGCCAACACCAACTTGGGACCTAAAGTTTGTTCTGGAAAAATTTACGCTGCCACCTTTTGAGACAGCTTTCTCAGCTGACTTGAAGTTTATATCAAGGAAGACTGCCCTGCTGTTAGCAATTACTTCAGCCAGAAGAGTCTGAGCTACAGGCACTAATGGCAGTAGAGCCTTTCCTCATTTTTCATCAAGACAGAGTTTCTCTACGAACTAACCCCTCCTTTATGCCAAAGGTGGTATCCAGTGTGGCTCTAAATCAAACCATCCACTTACCCACCTTCTTTCCAAATCCACAGAACAAAGGAGAAAGACTCCTGCATTCCTTGGACATTCACAAGCAACTACTTTACTACTTGGATAAAACTAAGGCTTTCAGAAAATCTGACCAACTTTTTGTATCCTATGCTACAGCATCACAAGGAAAGGCTATCTCAAAACAGGCCATTTCCAAATGGATAGGACATTTCATACGTTTTTGCTACACCCATCATGGAAAACCCGTTCCTGCTAGCATAAGTCCCCACTCCACCAGGGCAGCATCTAAATCTACAGCCTTCCTCAGGGGGGTGCCAACAAGGATATTCTGGAGGCTGCAACTTGGAGTTCAGTACACACCTTCACCAAACACCATCACTTACCACTTTACTCTAAGACTAGAGCTGGCTTCGCCACTGCAGTTTTGCAGGGCCTTCTAGCCTCCTTTAACTCTGACTCCACCTCCCATCCTTAGCTTTGGGATTCTACCCAAGTGTGATGACTGCAGCAGAGTAACACGAACATAGTGCAGTTTTGTACCTACCATAAATGTAGATGTTAGAGTGTAAACCCTGCTGCAGTCCAGGTTACCCTCCCTCCATCCCCTCTGACCTAACTAAAACCTTTCAATACCTTAAAATCTGATAAAACCTTTGTGGTGTATTTGCTTATAGCTGGAGGGATGTTTTGTTTGTGCTAAGCTTTTATTATTGGTACTATCTACTGACCATCTTTTGGGGGGGCAGCTGACATCTGGGGCAAGAAAAACTGAAGATAATGGCGTCTGATGCCTCTTGTATACCCCTGGTGCACTGACGTCAGGGAAGAAGCGACAGCAACCGACGCCGGACCAAGACTTTGGAATTCAGGCCGAATGCGGGACCACCTGACGACAGGATAACCCAAGTGTGATGACTGCAGCATGGTATACACTCTAACATCTACATTTATGGTAGGTACAAAACTGTACTTTTTGTTGATGGTGTTACCTTGTATATAATTGCTTCCCATTATGAGGGCATCTGATATCTGGGGCAAGAAAAACTGATGTAATGGAGTCGGCTGCATGCTTTATACCCCTGACTACCTGATGTCATGGAAGATGAGACAGCAACCGACGCACGACCCAAGACTTTGATAATCAGGCCGACTGAGGGCTACCTGCAAGCAGATAAACACACGTGATGACTGCAACAGTGAATACTCTTGAACATCTACATTTATGGTAAGTGTACACAACTTGTACTTTGTGCAGGCTAGCCCTACTAATTTGGGACCTAGCATCCAAGCACAACCTATCCCTGCAGGCCAGCTACATCTCTTCGCAGGACAAGCAAGCAAGCAGACCTCCTGAGCAGAACATCCTCTCCACAACACGAAGGGAATGCTGGAGCAGAACATCCTCTCCACAACACGAAGGGAATGCTGGACCAGACGGTCTTCCTAGACATAGTCCACCAGTGGGGCACTCCACAAATAGACCCGTTTGCCTCCCCCCAGAACGGGCAGCTGCAGACCTTCTGCACAAAGACTTACTCCCCCCAAACCTGGGGAGTAGACACCTTCAGTTTCACCTGGAAGGGGAAGTTCCTTAACACCCCCCCCCCCTTTTCCCTCTAATTCAGAAAGTCCTTCTGAAAATCAGGAAGGACAAACCAAAAATCTTGCTAGTGACTCCCTACTCCCCAAGGCAGCACTGGTTCCCCCTTCTACACAATTTAGCCAAGGACAATCACTGCAAGTTACCCCACAAGGTGAAACATCTGACACAAGACAAAGCAACTCTCCTACATCCACACTTGTAAATGCTATCCCTGACTTTGTAGGTGATAAATTACTAACCCCATTCAGACACCACTATTCAGAGGACATGCTGTCAGTCCTGAGAGAGGCCAGGAAACCCACTACTAGAAAGTCGTACCTTGCTAAACGGGAAAGATTTACTCAATGGTGTCTGGGACAGGAAAGGGACCCTTACGAGGCTGACACCCCCTAGTCCTTCAATATGTGTCAACTTATAAACTATGGACTTTCTGTTCATCAGTGAAAGTACACCTCTCTGCATTATCTGCCTGCTTACCTCTAGAGCCTCCCTTGTTAGCCAGTCTACATGTGAAACTTTTCCTTAAAGGGGTCTTGCACATCAGACCACTTAAGCCTATCCCTGCTCCATGGGACCTGAACTTCGTCCTGGAAAAACTCACCTAGCTCCCATTCGAACCTGCTAATACAGCCAATCTAGTTTTGTACTTGGAAAACAGTACTGTTAGCGGCTATTACCTCTGCCATTAGGGTTTCCGAGCTACAAGCCTTAATGGCATGCTCCCCTTACACCATCTTTCATAGGGTCAGGGTCACACTGAGCACTAACCCCTCCTTCATGCCCAGGGAGGGTAGTCAATGACTTTTCTCTAAATTTAATCCATTCACCTACCCAGTTTTTTCACCTCTCCCACTAACCAGGTAGAGAGGATACTCCACTCCCTAGATATCCACATGCAACTGAGATTTTACCTTGACTAGACTAAAGACATTAGGAAATCCAAACAACTTTGTATCTTTCCACCCCAGGGCATTGGGCAAGGCAGTCACCAAACAGACCATTGCATCCTGGATTAGGAGGAAGGCAATCTGTTTCTGCTACTCACACCATGGAAAACCCCTCTAGTTGGGGTTAAGGCACACTCCACAAGAGCAGTGGCCACTTACAAGGCCTTTCAAAAGCGCATGAAGACAGCTGCCATTATGAAAGCAGCTACATGGTCCACTATCCACACTTCCACCAAACATTACAAATTGGACCAAATCTCCAAAGCACGCGCAGGATTTGCCAGGGCAATCCTACAAGGCTTTGTGAAATCATCTTCTACATCTGCCACCCTTTCATCAAACTAAGCTGTGGTACTCTCCCACACCATGAATACTGCAACATAGGAATAGGACGTGGAATAGTTGTGCAAAATCTTACCATAACCATAGATGTCCTTCATGGATGCATCTGCAGTCATAACAACTGGGTTGTCCTGTCATCAGGCAGCCCTTCGGTCGGCCGGATTCCAAAGTCTGGGTCCGGCTTCGGCTGATGTCGCACTTCACCCGACGTCATCTCTGCTGGTCTTCGGGTATAAAGGCATCAGCCGACGCCATTTTCCTCAGTCTTTCTTGCCGCGTGGCGCCCGAAGCAGAAGCTGTTCGCAAGTGCCGGTCGGTCAGATCCAGAGATTACTACTACCGAATACTACTTCGAAGACTTCTAAAAAGCTAAGTACCCCGTTGGGGACTCTTTCTTGCCTCAGCCGATGTCAGAAAAAGTCAATAACTGTAACTTGTGGGAAACAAATACCTCATAAAGATTTCCACTCTTACTGTTTGCCTTGCTTAGGCCCAGACCACGACGTAGCAGCCTGTTCGGCCTGCGCTTCCTTCAACCGACAAACGCTAAGGCGTCGGTCGGAGTTTGCTGAACAGTTTTTCGCTCAGACTTTGCGTATATTATGCCGTCGGATCCTCCGACTACCCAAATTATTAAAAACGCAAGGAAAAGACCGACACTCGCGGTCCGCGGTTTCGGCGAAACCACGGTGAAGCAAGCGCGAGTGTCTCTGTTTCGGCGAAACCGAGAAAACTGGTCAATCTCCAGCGAATCCATGGCTACTACTGAGGCTCCTGCTACCTTACCTGAATCGGCCTCAGAAATTTTGCCTACAACCGTGGTTTCTACTGATTTATCAGACACCATCCCTTTGGATATCTCTACCCCAGCACGTGGTGCTGCTAGACCCCCTGCAGCCATGTCTATCAAGGCCTTTGCCAGGGCCAAAGCAGCCAAATCTGCTAAGGCAGTGCCTGTTAAACCTCCCTCACACAGGCCCACTTCTAGTTCACAAATGCTTACTCTGGCAGAAGATTTAATATCCTTAATTAGGGGATCCCAATCTCACCCAGACAGGGCCTCTCAGCCCCCTGAAAAGAGACCTAGGACAGAGCCCCCCGAGCCAGTGTCCTCTGAGGCTTCTGCGGATGACTCCGACATTTCAGAATAGCCAGAGGACCCTTTTTCTACATATGAAGACTCCGATGCTGAAGAATCCATTCCAGCTGCCTCACCACCAGAGGAATTCCAATGGCAGGGACAAGATTTCTCAAACTCAAGAAAAAGGCTTAGGACCTTCCTACACTTACCACAACATAGGCCCTTAGCTATACCTCCTGTTTTACCTGTTGTGGATGACGCATTTAATGATGTCTGCACTGCTCCTGATTCTTTACCTCCTGCCCCTGCCAAACCTGATAGATATTACAGGGTACCTGACACTCATCACCACCTATACAAGGCCCCACTGGCAGACCCCGAAACTATTTCCCAGGGGCCTAAGGCAGTAGCCTCAACCACAGCAAAAAACCCTATTCCTTCAGAAAGGGAATCCAGGTCCTTAGACAGATGGGGAAAAAGTTTACACCTCTGATACTCTCTCAGCTAGAGCTTTAAACTGTCAATTTCACATGATCCAATACCAAGAGTTTATGCTTGATCAGTTAACTAAGAAAGTATCCTCTGATGAATCTTTAGACAAGAAATATGTATTAGAAATGGTAAATAACATACAACAGGTTAGTAACCATTCCTTAAAATGTGGCTATGATGCACTGGAGGCTTCATTTAGATCAGCCATGACTGGCACAGTGATAAGAAGACATGCATGGCTGAAAGAACAGGTCTTACGGATCATGTTAAAGCAAAGCTATTAGATGCTCCCATGGATAAGGCCAGTTTATTTGGTACACCTGCCCAGCAGGTAATGAAGAAAATGGAAGAAAAGGCAAAATCTGTACAGACAGTTAAAGATTTCTTACAGGTTCAGCCCCAAGGTTTAGCAGAAACCGGCCTGCCAAAATTTGTCCTTTCCTGACTCCACAAGATCCCAAAGGGGCAGAAACAGACGATCCAGAGGCAGAAATCAATCCAGAGGAGGTGCCTACAGAGGACGACAGTGGCAAGGTAATAACAGAGGCACAGACACAACCACTGCCACTGCAACAGGACAATCACAGTGTCTTGACTCTAACTCCGCCTACCAGGGAGCAAATAGCAGCACCATTAGGCGGAAAGTTAGCCTTATTTTCGAAAAATTGGCACTATATCACAAAGGACAAGTGGATTTTGCAAACCATAGACCAAGGCTACGGTTCCACTTCCACACCTTGCCAGTAAAAGAGGAATGCCAAACCTGCCTCCAAATCAAAAGATAGAAGCTCTACAGCAGATAACGAAATTATCCAAGATGAGAGCTGTGGAAAGAGTACCAATAACAGAACAGGGCAAAGGATTCTACTCCAGACTCTTCCTAGTACCAAGAAAAGAGAAAAGTTGGAGACCTATTCTCGACCTGTCCATCTTAAACACACATATCATTGTCCCAAAATTCAAAATGCTGACCCTACAGCAACTTCTTCCCATGCTGGGCAAGGAGTGTTGGCTGGTAACTCTAGATCTCAAGGAGGCATACCTGCACGTCCCCATTCGACCCAATTGCAGAAGATACCTCAGATTTCTTGCAGGATCAGAGCATTATCAATTCTCAGCATTGCCCTTTGGCTTATCTACTGCGCCCAGAGTATTCACAAAATGCCTGGCATCAGTAATCGCTCACTGCAGACTACAGGGAATCCAAATTTATCCATACCTGGACGACTGCCTGCTACAAGCGGACAACAAAAGCAAGCTGACAACAGATTTACAAAGGGTCATTTACTTGCTACAAGCCCTGGGATACACAGTCAACTTACAAAAGTCAAGGCTGATACCATCCCAGACAAGAACATTCTTGGGGAATTGGACACAGTAAAACAAATGGCATTCCTAACTACAGAAAAACAAAAGAACTCCCTCTTTACTTCTTGGCATTAACAAGACAGAACAAACTAACAGCAAGAAAAGTTCTGCAGGCCTTGGGCTTCATGGCATCATGCATAATCTTGGTACCACATGCCAGACTGCATATGAGAAAACTACAGTGGTACCTAAAGAATTTATGGTCTCAACACAGGCGCAGCCTAGAAGCAGAAATACCATTAATCCCATGCCTAAAACAGGAATTCCTCTGGTGGGCCCAAGCATGCCAGTCAAACCCAGGCCTACCCTTCCACAAGTTTCAACAAGCCAAACCATCACAACAGGCGCCTCAGACCTAGGATGGGGGCACATGCTGGACAAATGCGTACAAGGATTGTGGACTCAGGACCAGCTGCACTTGCACATAAACCAAAAAGAAATGCTGGCAGTAAAACTGGCAATCCAAAAATTCAGACCATTCCTCAAAGAAGGCCATTTGATGATAAGGACAGACAACACCACAGTCATGTGGTACATCAACAAACAGGGAGGCACTCATTCATAACCCCTATGCAGAATGACTTTGGACCTTTGGAATCTGGCTCTCAGCTACAACATCCAGTTACAGGCAATATTTGTACCGGGAAAAGAGAACACCCTAGCAGACATGTTAAGCAGAACCACCTCGGATGCTCACGAATGGATGCTACACCCAGACATCTTCAAGACCATCACAAAGAAATGGGGAATGCCACAAATAGATCTATTCGCTTCCTCTCAATCACCAGCTCAAAAATTCTGCACAAGGACATTCCACCCACTTGCATGGAAGGTGGATTCTCTTTCCTTCAGCTGGACAGGTCTGACGGCATATGCATTTCCACGTCTTCCCTTGATACACAAGGTATTACTGAAAATCAAAGAGGAACGTCCAAGGATAATCCTGATAGCTCCGAACTGGCCAAGACAACACTGGTACCCACTGCTGAGGAGCATGTCTCGGAGAAAATGTGGTCAATACCCTGATGCCTTTGATGTTAACTCAGAACAACTACAGCATCATGCATCCAAACCTAAAAACTTTGCAGCTGACTGCCTGGAACATCACATAGCAGCAACTAAGCCAGATCTTTCCCAAAGGGTTAAAGACATTATCCTTGAAGCCCGCAGACCTTCAACAAGAAGGAACTATGCAGGAAAATGGAAAAGGTTTGTCATTTGGAGTACTGAAAGAGGAAAAGATGTGTCGAATATAGATATTGCAAACATTCTGGAGTATTTGGCAGAGCTTTTACATACAGGCCTGTCCTATTCCTCCATCAAGATACATGCATCAGCTATTTCAGCAGAATACAGCTTTGATCCACCTGTCTTTTCACATCCTCTACTCAGACAGTTCCTCAGAGGGATCAAGAATGTAAAACCTCCAAGGAAACCACCATTACCAGCATGGGACTTGAACTTTGTGCTAGAAAAGTTGACACTCCCTCCGTTCGAACCAGCAGCAACAGCAGATCTACAGCACCTATCATGGAAAACTGCTTTCCTACTGGCAATTACCTCAGCAAGGAGGGTTTCGGAACTACAGGCCTTAATGGCAGTACAACCCTTCCCAATCTTCCATAAAGATAGGGTGTCCATTAGAACAAATCCTACATTTATGCCTAAGGTGGTATCCAGAGTGTCTTTAAACCAGGCAATCCACCTACCTACCTTCTTTCCCAATCCACAAAACAGAGGGGAAAGAATGCTGCATACCTTGGACGTACATAGACAGCTACGCTACTACCTGGACAGAACCAAAAGTAACAGAAAAACTGACCAGGTTTTGGTAGCCTATGCAACAGGGAGGGAAGGAAAAGCAATTTCCAAACAGACAATCTCCAAATGGATAGGAAATTGCATAAGATTTTGTTACTCCTTCCATGGAAAACCAATTCCACAGAACATAAGGCCTCATTCTACAAGGGCTACAGCCACTACCACAGCTTTCTTACGAGGAGTGGCAACCAAGGACATTATTGAGGCGGCTACTTGGACCTCCGTGCATACATTTGCCAAGCATTATAATTTACCTCTATATTCTAGATCCCGAGCAGGGTTTGCCACTGCTGTTATTGCAAGGGATCCTAACCACACCATAATTTTATCATCCTCCTCCCCTAGTTGGCTATGGTATTCTACCCAGTTGTTATGACTGCAGATGCATCCATGAAGGACATAGTACAGTTTTGTACCTACCATAAATGTAGATGTCCGAACTGGATAGCATCTGCAGTCAGGATTACCCTCCCTCCTTCCCCTCTGTGGTACTCCTAGGGTATTTATCCTCCTAATAGCTAGCTGGGGAGGGGGAGTCTCTTATGGTGTATTTGTTTGTATATATGTACATACATGCTTATTTTTTGTTTGCCTTCTATCTTTTTGGAAACATTGTCATTTATCCAAAATTTAGCCTTCCAAGAGGGCAACTGGCATCTGGGGCAAGAAACACTGAGGAAAATGGCGTCGGCTGATGCCTTTATACCCGAAGACCAGCAGAGATGACGTCGGGTGAAGTGCGACATCAGCCGAAGCCGGACCCAGACTTTAGAATCCGGCCGACCGAAGGGCTGCCTGATGACAGGACAACCCAGTTGTTATGACTGCAGATGCTATCCAGTTTGGACATCTACATTTATGGTAGGTACAAAACTGTACTATTCCCTTCTCTTCCATGTTGCAGTATTCCTTCCCACCCACCATTCCCCCTCACAGACTCTAGCAGTCTGATTCCTGATGCCTCTTTCCTTTACCTCTTTCCTTTACAGAAGAGACCCAGGGCCTTATGTCACCTTTGGCAGCCTATCCTGTTTATCTACTTTGCCTGCTTAGCTTCAAGTTCTGAGGATTGTGTGTGCAGACTTCATACTTAAGGTCCCCAGTTTATGGCCCTACGTGTGACATCCCACACAGCTGCAACAGCCAAGCTGAAGCTTTTGTATAGAAGCTGACGTACGAGTCTCCTGAAGGCAGGAAATCCCACACCAAGAATGCTGCAACATGGAAGAGAAAGACATCTATCGTTATAAGATTTTTACACAACTATTCTTTCTAGGGCATAGAATTCAAATGAGAGTAGTTAAAACGCAGTAGAGACATGCCGTCATGTATTTTCTTTTCATCTAAAGTGCAGCAAAAGGCAAATGACAACAAATGTAAATCTGTTTTAAGCATGTGTTAAGCCACTATCTCTTGTTTCCTACAATATTTTGTAATCATATGAAAGCATAAAAAAACAGACTCCAGAAAAACTGTATTCAAAAGCAATTGTGCATAGTTAGCAAAGTTAATGTTCATTACAACTGCATCTAATATCAAGTTGCAAGTATATTAGCGAATGACTAAAGGTACGAGTAAGTGCTGAAGGAGTTATGGGTTAATCGTCTGGAATGCGCAGAAAGAAAAAAGTAATGTGAGCTCAAATCTTTCCAGGCTGAAATGGATAGTTTCAAGGAATGTTGTACAAGATAAAATGTTACTGGTACTGAAATTTATAAGGTCAAGGAAACAAGACTGATTGCCAGACCAAATGGCTTAAGTTTTTCTAAAACATTAAGTATTCACGTGCAACATTTAAGCAAAAAGAACAAAAGTTTGCACGCAAATACTACACTGAGTACAGTCAGTACATGAGCTATAGTATGCAGTTAAATTATGCAGGTCCCTTTACAAAAAGAGAGGATATGATTAGCTACTAGTAACAGTAAACATATTTTCAAAATGGATACAAGCAATTCCTACTACAACTTTGACAGTATAGGTAACAGCAAAAGCTTTATAAAAATGAACAAATGTGCAACACTGAAGTGTCGCAGTCTAGGTAACAGCCAAAGGGAAAGCATACATTAAATTCTCACAGCATAAAGCAAATACCGCAATAAAATGATGTGTACTCTGGGGGGGGAGGGCATACTTTCAGTTTTACACCACCTGTGTAAACAGTACTGCAGAAGAGACTCAGAATTGTGCAAAGTGGTAATACCAAAAATTTTAATGTTTCAGTGAATGTAATTAGCAGGCTTCAGTTTAATGCTAAGTTTGAAAACAGGACTCAGTTTTTGCATTTGTATATACATGGCTGTAATCTGCACAATCTGTACAAGTAAGTGTATTTTGTACAGTATATAGTAAATGGTTTATCTTTGTAAATAGTGTAACAAGTCAGCTTGACATTTCTGATGTATTTTTTTCAAAAAACAAGACTCCAATGCCTTTGCAGTAAAACCCTCAAGCATTGTCAGTTACTGTATAAAACATTACTGTATAGTCATATTCAGATTCATCCAGTTCTAATAGTAATGGTTGTCATTGTGTTGACAATATTAAACTGTTAACTTGCTGTATTAAAAGAAGATAAAAGGTTTTGTTTCCCAATGTGTTCCTAGTCAATAGCAATATAACAACTAAAAAGTACATACTAATGTAGACAGTTTTATTTAAAATAAAACAGAGGGAATGTATAGAGTGATAAGTGTTTAAAAATGTATAAATGCATGTGCACATCTATTTGCTAGTTAAATGCGTATACTATATCTGTTGCTGTAATATATGTAGAAATAGTTAAATACATGCATTTCTGTTTGCTAGTGTACATGTATTCTGGTACAGCTTGAGACAAGCTGAATGTTCAGTGTCTGGAACATGCTTCAAGGACTAGATAAAAATGCAGCTACGAGACTAGGCACGCAGCATTCAACACAGACATCTGCATTTCATTTGCATCATTCTGAACATAAAAACAGAGGGAATTACAATATTTCACAAATAAAACCTAGGAAAATGCTACACAAAGTAGAACACAAGACAATTTCAGTTGTAGAAAGCATACATGATAGCATTTAACATAAATGCAACACCGTGGTTAGCTAAACAAGGTCAGGCATACATAAAAGTAGAGAAAAAAAAAATCCAAGACTGACTTTTAAAACATTTCAATAAACAGGTCTATCTCTATTAGATGCTGTACAATGCCTCAGAAATGTAACAGTTCTGACAAGGGAAGACATCATGCAAAAATGTCAGCGTGTAGACAATAACACAAAAATAAGAATAAACTCAACAGGGGAAAAAAAGGGTATGATTTCTATCAGTACCATTTTGAATAACAGGCCAGTACTTCATACAGATCAAATGGTAAAAATACCATCCACTTGTACTATGATAGGACAACAATACCAAAAAAAAAATGCACTTCAATATTACATTTCCAAGTTTTAAAGACGCCAAATGCAGATTTAAGAGCTTGGTATAAAAACTAGTAAAACAAGATATCTCACAGATTGTGCATTTACAAGCACAACAAAAGGAAGTCATTACAAGCATCTTTGACAAATTACAATATAGTACTAATGTACAATATTTCCTTCAAATTTCAAAAGGTTAAAGTGGCACCACAGTTTGTATGTATAGTTTCAAATAACCCAGTGTTAATAGTAAAAGACAAAAACAGAAGCTGACACTGCCCATAATTGGTGGGACATATTCACAAGTTGATCTATCGGGGACCAAATTGCTAAATTAGTTAATACATCCTGTGTTAATAGTTTGAGGTAATAATAATGACAGTTTGGAATTATTTTATATGCTGGCAGGTTACAAAGTTGCAATAACTCAGCAAGTTATGATTGTAAATATGAGCAAAGTGGTAAATGCTGTAAATAGCAATGCTGATGAAACAAATGCAGTCTTTAAGGTTTAGTTTGTTACTCATAATAATAAAATAATGGGGAACTGAAAGAAAATAGTATTCAGTCTCCATTTAAACTGTTAACATGATTATTAGCTTGAATAAAAAGCTGCAAGAATGATATGAAATACAAAGGGTTAATTTAGTATAAAATGCTAAAAAATAAGTAGCAAGTGTGCTGGCATAGCTTAGATATTTGCATCCATGTAAAAGGAGTATGTTATTGAGAAACGAAGTCTGCAAAAATAACTGCGCAGATGGCAGGACATCAACGAAGTAGAGATGTAACATCAAGTTTCAGATAGTGCTGGAACACCACATTTCAGATAATGCAACACTGAGTTTCCAGGGATCATTAAACTACAAAGAACCAAGAGCAAGGGAACAAAGGAAAACTGTTATGCAAAGAAGTAACTGTTACACATCAGACTCTGAGAAAAATATCAGACTTTTTGGTATAAATGAGTGTAATAGTAAACAAGCTTTGGGAATTTGCCATAGAGAGCTTGACAGCATCTGTGTTGCATGCTTGTAGATGGAAAGAGAAGTGTAATAGAAAAACAGCGTATTAACTGAAGCAGTTGTCTGTGTATGTGTTTTATTGTACTTAGTACAATACAGTAATAAGACTAGTTGATCACAATAAATAGTTAAATATACTTTGGTATGTTTGCATGTAAATGCAAGTAACAGCAAGAAACCAAAAGAAGATGTCATGTAATTTTTCATGGGGTATTTACAAAATTAGAAAGTTTTTGCTCACCTTCAGAATGCAAGTTATCCGCATCTACAAAGTCTGGATAGACCCACATAGTCCTAGTGAGTCGCAGAATGACTACAGCACTAAACTGTGCTGTGTATATTGATTTGGCATATTAGGGATAACCTTTGAGTTCATAGGTAGGTACTAGGCTATCTGCCCGAAGGCATAAGTGATCCCTGGGGTAAACTGTTTCCCATCTACTCGTCAAGGTTTCTCGAGTGTTATCGCGGAGCTCTACCTAATGTAGATTGGAATCTTGTCCAGAGCACGGGAAATCTCTGGGACAGGAATCTATCCCTCCAGCATGTCCTATTTATTGTTGTGGTGAGGTTTAGATCCCTAGAGCGTTTGGCTCAAGGGGATATGTTTTTTTTTAGGTGGAGCATGTCCATCAATTCTGGGTTGGACATGGCCTTGTATGTCAGGCAGAGATCACCTCTGAGTAGGCGGTATGCAACAGAGTACAGCTGGAGCCTCTTCAGTTGAGCTGCATAGGGCATCTGTTTGAGGCCAGTGATCCTCTTGGTAAGGTACTTCTGTGGTCTTTCCAGCTGTTGCAGGTGTCTTGTAAGGTACATCCCAAGTGGGGTGTTGTACTCTGGGTCTGATGAGTTGTGTAGAGGGGGCACAGTGACCTTTTTTGATCTGGATGCAAACCCTTTTGTGATTAGGTGGGCCACATAGAAGGATTTTCTAACCGTTTTGACAATGTGATTATCAAGAGAGAGATTACTATCTACTTGGGTCCCCAGATCCCTTATTTTACGTCTTCCATATTTAGGAGGCTACCACCTAGGTATTTTGTTTCATCCAAAGGGGATGACCATGCACTTTTTGGCATTTAGCTTGAGGCCATGGTTTTGACACCAGGTGGCTGCCTCAGTGAGACCCTTTTGGAGGATGTCTGTCAGCCGGAGAGTCAATTATAGCCCTTAGTTTGCAGTAGTCTGCGAACTTAGTCAGCCATAGTCCTCCTGTGCTTGCCTGTACCTGTGAGAAGTATATGCCGAACAGGAGGGATCCTAGGACTGTGCCCTGGGGAATGCCACTTGTAGCCGGTTTAGAGTCAGACCTAGCTCCCACAACTCTTACCATGTGGGATGTTCTTCATTCCACATTGCTGCAGTCCTAACTATTGGGTAGTCCGCTGTCCAGTCGGCCCGAATACCAAAGTATATGGCTGACGTCGGTCAGGGCGCATTAGACTGACGTCAGTACGTCAGGGTACTAATGCGCATGACCGACGTCATATCCTCAGTCTTTTCTTGCCCCAGATGTCAGAAGACCCTGAAAGATAAGGCCAAAACCAAAACTCCCAACATATCTGCACCAAAATATATATATATATACAAAATATACAAAATTAGCAGAATATAACCTCACCTACACAACCACCCCTAAACACAGGGAAGGAGGAGGTTGATTGGACTGCAGCAATGTGGATCCTCGAACATCTACATTTATGGTAGGTACAAAACTGTACTATGTTCTTCATTCCACATTGCTGCAGTCCTAACTATTGTAGAATCCCAAAGCAGAGGTAAGGGGGGTTGGGAAATCATAAGGTAGCAGGAGCTGATAACATGCCTTGCAAAATAGCTGTGGCAAAACCAGCCCTAGACTTAGAGTAGAGAGGAAGGTGGTAATGCTTAGAGAAAGTATGCACTGAACTCCAAGTAGCTGCCTCCAAAATATCCTTAGTTGCCCCCTTAAAAAGCTGTTGAAGTGGCAGTAGCCCTAGTGGAATGAGGCCTAATCCCAGCTGGAATCTCCTTGCCATGATGGGAATAACAAAATGCAATGCAAACCCAATCCACCTAGAAATAGTTTGTTTTGACACAGGCTTGCCCTGAGAACTCAAAGCAAAAGAAACAAACAACTGCTGAGACTGCCTAAAATCCTTAGTCCTGCTCAAATAATAACGAATTGCCTGTGTACATCTAAAGTGTGCTAAATCTTTTCCCCTTTATTTTGGGGATCTGCATAAAACGGAGGCAAATGAATAGTTTGGTTTAAAGCCACACTAGAAACCACTTTAGGCATAAAGGAAGGATTAGTACGTAATGATACCCTATCCTTATGAAAAATCAAAAAGGCTCAACCGCCATAAGGGCCTGTAACTCAGAAACCCTTCTTGCAGAAGTAATGGCCAACAAAAAGCAGTCTTCCATGACAAGTATTTCAGTTCAGCAGTAGCTGCAGGCTCAAAAGGTTGTAGAGTAAGTTTCTCCAACACAAAATTGAGATCCCAAGCAGGAGTAGGAGCTCTACGTGGGGTCTTATATTCTTTGCCCTCTAAGAAATTGCTTGAACAAAGGATGTGAAAACAATGGTGGGTCACAATCATAGTGAGCTGAAATTGCTGCAGCATGAATCTTAATGGAAGAGAAAGACAAACCTTTGTCCAATAACTCAGTAAGATATTGAAGAGCCACACTCAAATTAGGCTCTGAAATCTCCAAATTTTGCTGCAGTCCAAAATAAAAATCTCTTCCATTTTTCTGCACACTTTCCTTGTACTAGGTCTTCTGGCTTCCATAATCACATTTAAAACTCGTTGAGGAAGTTGAGACCTGCTGTCTTTCAAAACAGAATATGCCAGGCTGTTAGATGAAGAGAGTGAAGCTTGACATAGAGCAGACGACCGTCCTTCTGAGACAACAGATGTGGAATCAAGGGTAAAGGCCATGGAGGCTTCTTTACCAGACTCCTCAGTAATGGGTACCAGTGCTGCTGAGGCCAATCTGGAGCTATTAAAATCATCCTTGGCTTGTCTTGTCTGACCTTTAGAAGCACCTTTGGAAGAAGAGGCAGAGGTGGAAACGCATACACATGAAGATTTTTCCAACTGAAAGAAAGAGCATCCACTTTCCAAGCTGTGTGATGAAACCTCTTTGTGCAAAACTTTGGCAGCTGGTGGTTTAGTGGAGAAGCGAACAGATCTATGTCTGGAGTTCCCCAGGACACTGTCAACTTTGAAATACATGAAGATCCAGTTTCCACTCGTGGGGATCCATGATTTGTCTGCTTAACACATCTGCTAAGGAGTTCTGTGCTCCCAGCAGAAACCTTGCCTGAAGAGTTAGTTGCAAACTTAGCGCAGTCTCCCATAAAATCATTGCTTGCCTGCACAATGGGTAAGAATGTGTTCCCCTTGTTTGTTGATGTACCACATGACAGTTGTGTTGTCTGTTAGAATCAACACCTGCCCTGGAAGAAGTAACTCCTTGAAAGCCATTAATGCAAACTGGACTGCTAACATCTCCTTCATGTTGATATGTAGATGCTGTAGTCTGGCAGGCCACTTGTCTTGTATCCACTTTCCATTTAGATGAGCTCCCCAAGCAATGTCTGAGGCATCTGTCGTTAGAATTTGACTCGCCTCTGGCCGGGTCACAGAGAGTCCCTTGTTTAGGTGACATTCCTGAGCCCACCACAAAAATTCCTTTTGAATGCAAGGTATTATTTGAATGACAGTGTCCAAATCCTGGCAGTGCTGTGTCCATACATTTTTGAGATACCATTGTAGCTTCCTCATATGCAGTTTGGCATTGGGAAGCACCAGAATACAAGATGCCATGAACCCTAATGCTTGAAGGACTGTCCTTGCAGTCAGCACGGACTGATGAGATAGTTGATGGAAGTAAAGTGATAGACTCTTTTGTTTGTCCGGGGTTAAAAAGGCCATCTGGGCTGCTGTATTCAGTCTCTCCCTGAGACTCCAAAGAAACACCTGGCAAAACCTCCGGCTCCACTGAGCCCTCTAAAGAACCGACGTCTGGGACTGTCGGTTCCTCCACTCTAGGCTTTGCTGTTTTGTCCTTGCGTTTTTAGCGAAGCGCCCGGAGCATCCGGCATTTTATAATTACAACGCTTCCCAAACACTAACCTGGCACAGTCTAACCTTCTCTTAATAGTGCGTTTGTTAAATCTAGCACAAGAGCGGCATCCAACAACGTCGTGCTCAGGCCCTAAACAAGGTATACACAAAGTATGGTAATCCCTATGAGGTATCTGTTTCCCACAAGAAATACAGTTATTCACTTTTTCTGACATCCGGTTAAATACTGAGACAGCGGACTACCCAATAGTTAGGACTGCAGCAATGTGGATCCTCGAACATCTACATTTATGGTAGGTACAAAACTGTACTTTTTGTCCGTGAGCCAGTTGGCAACCCATCTCGTGACATAGGAGTTTATGTTCAGGCTGGTGAGCTTGTCTGTAATACAAGAATGGGGAATGGTGTTGAAGGCCTTTCCGAAGTCAAGGTAGGCTGTATGGACCACCTTTCCCTCGTCTATAGCCTTGGTAACGGTCTCAAAGTCCACCAGGTTTAGGAGGCATGATCTGCCCTTAAAGCCAAACTGGGTAAGGTCCTGTGTTTGGAGGATGTTCTTCGTGTTTCACTGTTGCGGTCATTACATTTGGGTAATCTGCTGGCAGGTTGCCCTCAGTTGGCCTGAATAACAAAGTCTTGGGTCCTGCGTCGGTTGCGGTCTCCTCTTCCATGATGTTAGGTTGTCAGGGGTATAAAACATGCAGCCAACGTCATTTTATTCAGTCTTTCTTGCCGTGCAGTGTCCGAAGCAGAAGCAGTTTGCAAGTGCCGGTCGGCCGACTCCTGAAATTTTCGTATTAACCGAAGTCTTCAAACTAAAGCTAAGTACCCCGTTGGGGAAACTTTTTCTTGTTCCTTACCAATGTCAGTAAGTTAATAATTGCATTACTTGTTGGAAGTAAATACCTCACAAGGATTTTCATTTGTACTGTATTCCTTGCCTAGGCCCTGATCACAACATGCCTTGCTGTCGGTTTTGTGCTAAATTTAACCAACACACTATTGAGCATCTGTATATTTTTGCTTCAAAATATTTTGGTTCAAGATGTTCGTGTTTCACTGTTGCAGTCATCACTGTAGGGTTCTTCCTGCCGGCAGGCAGTCCTTGGTCGGCCAGAATCCCAAAGTCTGGATCCGGCATCGGCTGTTCAGTCATGCTCCCTGACGTCAGAGCGCTAGGAGTACAAAGCTGCCAGCCGACGCCATGTTCTCCAGTCTTTCTTGCCGTGCGGTGAAAGCAATTCGCAAGTGCCGGTCGGCTGACTCCTGATATTTTTTCGTGCTTCAGTCCGAAGACTGACTGAGTTCTCAAAGCTAAGTACCCCGTTGGGGGAAACATTTTTCTTGCTCCAGTCCGATGTCAGAAAAAGTTAATAATTGCATTTCTTGTGGGAAGCAAATACCTCATAAGGATTTCCATTCTTACTGTATTCCTTGTTTAGGCCCTGACCACGATGTAGCTAGTTGTCAGTTTTGTGCTAGATTTAACCAACGTACGATTAAACGAAGGTACGATTTTGCTTTTCACTACTTTGGTAGGCGATTTAATTATAAAATGTCATCGGACACGCTTCCGACTACCGGAGTTCACAAACGATGCAAGGATAAGGACAGGCCTCCGAGGTCCGAATCCGACTACGTTTTACAAGCAGAGCCAGCTACAGGTTCGGCCGTCAGTGAGGCGCTCTCGCAGCCCCTGTCGGCCATTTCAGAACCGATTGCCGAAACGGACTCCCACGAGGAGCCAACTAGGCCTTTGAGCACTCCAGCTGCATGACCTTCGGACAATGCTCCCTCGGATGGGTCTGGAGCCGCTGTGCATGTACCGGCTTCTGAGGGGGTTTTCAGGCCTACACAGCTTCTGATAAAGGCAAAGACTCCTAAATCTAAGACACCAGTCCAGGTCTCTTCTGATCCGGGACTTAAATCTCAAACAGCTACTTAAAATGGCAGAGGACTTACTAACCTTGATTAGGGGTTCACATCCCCTTCCAGATAAAAGGCCAAGGCAAGAATTGGATTATGAATCTTCTGATCAAGCATCTATTTCTTCAGTGTCTTCCTCTGAACAGGAATATACTTTCCCTCCTTATGAGGATTCTGATGGTGAGGAATCCATTCCATCAGCTTCTCCCCCTGAGGATTTTTCTTTTGGGGAAAGTTTACGTGACATGAGGGAACATTTTCACTGGGAAGGACAGGAGTACTCGGAATCTAAGAGAAGGCTTAGGGATTTCCTTCTTCCCCAACATAGACCCCTGGCTATTCCTCCTATTTTGGATATTGTGGATGATGCCTTTGCTGAGGCTAATTTAACTCCTGACTCCTTTCCTCCAGCCCCTGCTAAGCCGAACAGATATTACAGGGTCCCTGACTCCCACCAGTTCCTTTACAAAAATCCTAGTGCTGATCCAGAAACCATTTCTCAGGGTCCTATGGGGGTTAAGGCAGCTTCTGCTAAAAACCCTATTCCGACAGATAAGTATTCCAGAGCTTTGGAGAGATGGGGCAGAAAAGTGTACACTTCTGCTACTTTAACTATTAGGGCTTTAAATTGTCAATTTCATATGCTAAAATAGCAGCAATTTCTACTGTCTGTTATGAAACAAAAGCTAGGTACCATTACTGCATGTGCAGATAAGGAATTACATGATTTGATGCATGCCACTGAACAAGTGGGTAAGCATTGTTTACACTGTGGTTTTGATTCCTTGGAGGCTTCTTGCAGGGCAGCTGCCTCTGGCACAGTCATTGGAAGGCATGCTTGGTTAAAGGAACAAAACTTACCTGATCAAGTGAAAGCAAAGTTACTGGATGCTCCTGTTCAGCATAATGTTTTGTTTGGGTCTAAGGCTGAAGAGGTGATAAAGAATGGAGGATAAGGCAAAATCCATGCAAACTGTTAAGGATTTCTTACAAGTTCAGCCCCCAAGATTTCGCAGAAATTGGCCAACTAAAAATTGGTCCTTTCCCAGCTTGGACAGGCCTCACAGGGGTAGATATAGGCGCTCCAGAGGGAGGGCCCAAGCACAGACCTCTTACAGACCTAGACAGTGGAGTGCTTCCACCCCCAGGGGTGGAGAGGACAGACCTCAATCTTATAGAAAACAGGCTCAATGACTCCCCCTGCATGGCTCCAGGAACTTCTCTCCTGGAAGCCCCTCTAGGAGGAAAACTCTCTTTCAACAAAATTGGACTTGCATAACCCAAGACAAGTGGGTTCTGGATGTAGTTTCTAGAGGTTACAAATTCCACTTTCATACCTTGCCAAGACCAAACTGATGGCCAGACCTACCAAAACACCAATGGTCAGAGGCATTAAACCAGGTGGGATCCCTCATGGCTATGAGGGCCATAGGACTGGTTCCACAATCAGAGACAGGCCAAGGTTTTTACTCAAGACTCTCTAGTTCCCAGAAAGCAAAATTCATGGAGACCCATCCTTGGATCTGTCAGTCTTAAACACTTTCCTGGACATACCAAAGTTCAAGATGCTTACTCTACAGCAGCTCCTGCCAGTGTTGAGCAAAAATGCATGGATGGTGACATTGGATTTAAAGGAGGCTTACCTACACATCCCAACCAGACAGGAGTGCAGAAAATACCTCAGGTTCAAGGCCGGATCGAAACATTACCAATTCTGTGCGCTGCCCTTTGGCTTGTCTACTGCGCCCAGGGTTTTCACCAAGTGCCTGGCACCAGTAGTAACTTATTGCAGACTCAAGGGAATTCAAATTTACCCTTATCTGGACGACTGCCTTATCCAAGCAGACAGCAAGGATGTCTTACTCCAGCATCTGGAATTTGTTCAAAATATTCTCAAGTACCTGGAATTCACTGTGAACATAAAGTCTAATTTGACACCCACACAACAGATAACTTTTCTGGGTGCTCTCCTAATCACAACAAACCAGATGGCATTCCTGACATCCGAAAAACAACTGCAGCTGGCTTCAACTTTCAAAACCTTGGCGTCAATAACTCTAACTGCAAGGAAATTCCTGCAGGCTTTGGGTTACATGGCCTCCTGCATCCTTCTTATACCAAATGCAAGACTACATACGAGGAAAATACAATGGTACCTAAAAAGTGTATGGTCCCAGCATTGCCACAGTCTAGAGAGACGGATTGCTGTCTTGCCTTGTCTACAAAAGGAATTCCATTGGTGGACCATGGCAGGTCTTCACAACAAAGGGAAAGCCTTCAGTCTGCCTCCAGCCAGCCAAGTGTTAACCACGGACGCCTCGCATTAAGCATGGGTAGCCCACTTGCAGGGAAAAGGTCTGCAAGGTTTTTGGACAGAGGATCAGAAGCACCTGCATATCAATTTAAAAGAGATGTTAGCTGTACAGAATGCCCTCTTGGCTTTCAGGGATCTTCTACAACCAGGACAGCTACTGATACAGACACCACCACAGTTATGTGGTACATAAGCAAGGGGGTTCACACTCCTACCCCCTTTGCAGACTAGCCATGACTCTGGAACACAGCTCTAGCTTGCAAAGTGGATCTACAAGCTCAGTTTTAGCCAGGGAAACAAAATATTCTGGCAGACGGCCTGAGCAGGAACCTGTCAGACCCACACGAGTGGATGCTAGACACCCAAATATTCAAGATGATTACAGAAGCCTGGGGCTGCCCGGACATAGATCTGTTTGCATCCCCCCTCAACCACCCGTTATAGATTTTTTGCACAAGGACATTTCACAAACTAGCATGGAAAGTGGATGCACCGTCATTCAGTTGGAGAAACCTCTCTGGGTATGCCTTTCTGCCACTACCTCTTCTTCCACGGGTGTTAATGATCAAGCAGGACAAGCCCAAGATGATGATTTTACTGGCCCCACATTGACCTCGTCAATTTTGGTACTCAACACTGATTAATCAATCCCAGGAGCCACCTTGGATTTTACCTCAGATTCCAAATCTTTTGTCCCAACACCAGGGCCAGGTTCTGCACTCATGTCAAAACTCGCAGCCTGGCAAATTCAGGGTGTATGATTAATCCTTTTCTTCCCAAACATGTCATGGATGTCATCTTAGAAGCCAGATGGCCTAGCACTAGAAAATCTTATGCAGGTAAATGGAAGAGATTTTGCACCTGGATGCATGCTCAGGATTCTGATCCCCTCATTCCTAACATTCCACTGATTTTACTTTACCTGACAGACATGCTACATAAGGGTTTATCCTTCTCCATAAAAATACATGCCTCTGCCATCTCTGCACATTACAATACAGATCCTCCAATCTTTTCCCATCCACTTCTGAAACAATATCTCAGAGGAGCAAAGAATTTAAGACCCCTAGGACACCACCCATACCTGCCTGTGACCTCAGATATGTTCTGGAAAAACTCACTCTGCCTCCTTTTGAGCCTGCTGCCACATCTGAACTTAAGTATTTATCATGGAAGACAGCTATCCTGCTGGCTTTGACTTCAGCCAGGAGAGTCTCGGAGTTACAAGCACTCATGGCTGTGGAACCTTATATTATTTTTCACCAAGATAGGGTGTCTTGAAGGACTAATCCTACTTTCATGCCTAAAGTGGTTTCCAAAGTGGCTTTAAATCAAACTATTCACCTGCCAACTTTTTTCACTAATCCACGAAATAAGGGGGAAAGGATCTTGCATTCCTTGGATGTACACAGACAACTTTGTTCGTTGGACAGAACCAAGGATATCAGGAAAACAGAGCAACTGTTTGTTTCTTATGCAACAAATTTCCAAGGCAAAGCTATTTCAAAATGGACCATTTCTGAATGGATTGCTCATGGAATCAGATTTTGTTACTCTCATCATGGAAAGCAAATCCCAGGAAAAATTAGGACTGACTCTACCAGAGCTGCTGCTACTTCAGCTGCCTTTCTCAGGTGAGTAGCTACCAAAGATATTTTGGAAGCTGCAACTTGGAGTTCAGTGCATACTTTCTCTAAGCACTACAATCTCCCTCTTTACTCTGTCTAGGGCAGGCTTTGCTTCTGCAGTCTTGCAGGGCCTTCTAGCCGCCCCTTCTACTCTGTAACCACCACCCTTTATGTCAGCTTTGGGATTCAACCCTACAGTGATGACTGCAACAGTGAAACACGATGAACATAGTACAGTTGTGTACACTTACCATAAATGTAGATGTTCGAGTGTCTTCACTGTTGCAGTCTGGATTACCCTCCCTCCTGACCCCTCTTATATTTTCATTAGTGTGGTTTCCTACTTCACCCTTCTGAGGTGTATTTGCTTCAGGGTATGGAGTTTGTTGTATGTTACTTTTATTGTTTTACTATTAGCCTTCATTTTTGGGCATCTGACATCTGGGGCAAGAAAAACTAGAGAACATGGCGTCGGCTGGCAGCTTTGTACTACTAGCACTCTGACGTCAGGGAGCATGACTGAACAGCCGATGCCGGACCCAGACTTTGGGATTCTGGCCGACGGAGGACTGCCTGCCGGCAGGAAGAACCCTACAGTGATGACTGCAACAGTGAAGACGCTCTAACATCTACATTTATGGTAGCCAACTGTGCTATTTAACTATCCTGAAATGTCGTCTTAGCAATCCGACTCCCGGAGTTCACAAAAAATGCAAATAAAAAGACCGTCAAGGTCCAAAACAGACTAAGCTTCTCCTAAGCCATTCACCAGTACTCAGTGAGGCGCATTCGCAGCCCCTGATAACTGCTACTTTTGAGTCGCAGGCCTCTACCGAGACCCATTCGGAGTCTGGTATGAAGTGGGATTCTCAGAGTATTGAACCCGCAGATGTCTCTCCCTTGGATGGGTCCGGAGCCGCTGAGCAGGCACCGGCTTCTGAGGGTGTTTTCAGGCCTCAGCATTTTTATGTTAAACCAACGCCAGCAACAAAAACAAGGTAAAAAAACTTCTAGGTCTAAAAAAGCGATGCATGAGCCACGTGCTCAGTCCCCTATGCCTAAAAAACAGATTATCAAAATGGCTGAGGATTTAATTACCTTAAGCTAAGAGGCCTAGGCAAGGCACTGATTATGAATCTTCAGATCAGGTTTCCATTTCTTTTTATTCCTCTTCTGATCAGGAATTTTCTATTCCACCCTATGAGGATTCTGATGCAGAGGAATCCATCCCATCTGCATCTTCTGAGGATTACTCTTTTGGAGAGACTTTGCATACTTTAAGGGAACTTTTTCACTGGGAGAGTCAGGACTTCTCTGAATCAAATAAGAGGCTTAGGGATTTCCTTCTTCCTCGGCATAGGCCTTTGGCAATACCTCGTGTATTAGACATTGTTGATGTGTTCTCGGAATCGAGCATGGCTCCCGATTCCCTGCCTCCGGCTCCTAGTAAGCCAGACAGATATTACAGGGTTCCTGACTCCCGCAAATTTCTTTTCAAAAATCCTGCTGCTGATCCTGAGACTATTTCTCAGGGTCCCAAAGGTGTAAAGGCTTCTACAGCCAAAAATCCTATCCCTTCTGATAGAGATTCAAGGGCGCTGGATAGATGGGGTAAGAAGGTTTATACGTCTGCAGCCTTAGCAATCAGGGCTTTAAACTGCCAGTTTCATATGCTTAAATATCAGCAGCATGTTATGGGCTTACTGAAACTGAAAATTATGTTGATTTCTGATTGTGTGGAAAATAGAGTTGCAGGATTTATTGCATTCAGCAGAACAGGTTGGGAAGCATACTTTGCAATGTGGTTTTGATTCCTTGGAGGCCTTTTTTAGGGCCGCTGTTACTGGATCTGCGATTAGAAGGCATGCCTGGCTCAGAGCAAAATCTGGCTGATCATGTTAAAGCTAAATTGTTGGATGCCCCTTTGCAGCATGATACTCTGCATAGATTTAGCAATGTCTTCCATTTTCTTTAAAACCTCTACTGCCTTATTACCAAGCTGTAAAAGATTTCTTGCAAGTGCAGCCACCCAGGTTCAGTAGACACTGGCCTACTAAAAAGTGGTCCTTTCCTGTGTCCACCAGAGCCACTCGGGGCAAATCCAGGCGCTCAAAAGGGTCTAGATATCAGTCACAAGGTTCTTATAGGTCAAAGCAATGGGGTGCCTCCACCTCCATATCTGTAGGAAACAAAGCACAACCCTACAGTAAGCAGTCTCAATGACTTTCCTCTACCGTCACCTAGCACTTATCTTTTGGCCGCCCCTTTGGGGGTAAAACTAGCACTTCATGCCCAAAATTGGCAGTTAATTACCCAGGACAAGTGGGTATTAAACATAGTATCCCAGGGGTACTGATTTCATTTCCTTGCTTTGTCAATTCCAAATGGATGGCCGGATCTGCCACAATCAGTGGGCAGAGGCCCAGAAGCAAGTCATGTCCCTTATGGATATGGGGGGGGGGAGGGGGGCTATTCAACCAGTACCAGAAAAGGAAAAAGGACAAGAGGTTTATTCAAGACTTTTCCTGGTACCAAGAAAAGACCATTCATGGCGTCCAATGCTGGACTTATCGATTCTGAACACGTTCCCGGACATTCCAAAATTCAAAATGCTGACTACAACAGCTACTGCCTATGCTAGGCAAGAATGCTTGGTTAGTAACTCTAGACTTGGCATGCCTGCATATCCCAATAAAGGAATCCTGCAGGAGATCCCTCCGCTTCAAAGCAATTTTTTTTTGTATTACCAGTTCTCTGCACTGCCCTTTGGCTTATCTACTGCGCCCAGGGTCTTTATAAAGTGCCTGGCAACAGTAATTGCATTCTGCAGACAAAGAAGCATTCAAATTTATCCTCATCTGGACGATTGTCTCATTCAAGCAGAGGGCAAGGACACTCTTCTTCAACATCTGGTGTTTGTAAAAAGGCTTCTAGCATGCCTAGGGTGCACCATAAATGAAAAGAAATCACAACTGGTACCCTCTCAAATAATTACATTCTTGGGTGCAAGCTTGAGTACAATTGCCCAGATGGCTTAACTCACACCAGACAAAGGCAACTGACAACATACTCCAAACAAATGGCAACAAAAACCCAGTTATCTGCAAGACAAATTCTGCAGGCTTTGGGGTTCATGGCGTCCTGCATTCTACTAATATATGTGTGACTTCTTATGAGGAAACTTCAGTGGTACATTAGTTTATGGAGTCAACATTGTCACAGCCTAGAAACAATGATTCCTCTCATTCCCTGCCTACAACAGGAGTTTCTTTGGTGGGCAGAGACATGTCACCAAAACAAGGGACTGTCATTCACTCTACCCTCTGCCACCCAAACCCTAACTACAGACGCATCGGGCTATGCTTGGAGCCCACCTGGCAGGGAGATGCATTCAGGGCAAATGGAGGCCAAACCAAATGCATCTGCATATCAACCAGAAAGAAATGCTAGCTGTTCAGAATGCTCGGACAGCCTTCAACGACTTCATCCAGGACAACTACTGGTAAAGACGGACAACATCACAGTTATGTGGTACATAAACAAGCATGGGGGTACACATTCCTACTCCCTTTGCAGACTAACCATGGCCTTGTGGAACATTACTTGACTTACCAAATACATCTCCCAGCTCAATTCCTGCCAGGAAAGCAAAATACTCTTTTGACAGACCTAAGCAGAAATCGTATGGACCCGCACGAATAGAAACTGGATCCACAAATCTTCAGCATCTTAACACAGAAATGGGGGAGCCTAGACATCTGTTTGCCTCTCCCCAAAATTATCAGTTGGACAAATTCTGCACAAGAGTTCATCACAAAAAAGCATGGAAAGTAGGTACTCTTATCCTTCAGCTAGAAAAACCAAAATCAGTCTATGCATTTTCCCCTCTGCCTCTGCTCTCCAAGATCTTACTAAGTCAGACAGGAAAAAACAAAAATGATCCTAATTGCTCCGGGCTGGCCTTGCCAGTACTGGTACCCACTTCTAAGGAACATGTCACACTTTCCTCCATGGTACTTGCCTCAAATACCTCATCTACTGTCTCAGCAGAACTGTCAAATTCTGCACACTCCGCTCCAAACTCTGAATCTTGCAGCATGGCTAATCAACTAATTATTCAAACCACACCTCTCCGTAAATCTGTGATGGACGTCATTTTGGAAGCCAAAACGCCTAGTACTAGAAAATCTTATGCTGATAAATGGAAGAGATTTTGTGCTTGGAACCAAGCTCGAGGAATAGACACAGCAAAGCCCAATATTCCTCAGATTTTACAATATTTAACTGAGATGCTTGACAAGGGCCTATCTTTTTCAATAAAAATCCATGCCTCTGCCACTTCTGCTCATTACAACACAGAGCCTCCCCTCTTTTCTCATCCACTGCTTAAACAGCATCTTAGAGGGGCCAAAAATGTAAGGCCTCCCAGAAGAGCACCTCCTCCTGCATGAGACCTCAGTTTTGTGCTGGAAAAACTTATCCTGCCTCCTTTTGAACCAGCAGCTACTGCGGATATAACATTTGTATCTTGGAAAACAGCTTTTCTTTTGGCAGTCACTTCAGCAAGAAGGGTTTCAGAACTACAGGCTCTCATGGCAGTGGAGCCTTTCATTATATTTTACCCGGACAGGGTGTCCCTCATGGCCATTCCTTTTATGCCTAAGGTGGTATCCAGTGTGGCTCGTAACCAGACCATTCACCTGCCAACATTTTACCCAAATCCGCAGAACAAGGGGGAGTGGATTCTGCAGTCATTGGATGTACACAGACAACTAAGATTCTACTTAAACAGAACCAGATCTCTAAAAGTTTAAGCAACTACTGGTAGCATTAGCTGCAGGATCAGAGTGGAAGGCTATATCAAAGCAGACTATTTCTAAATGGATAAGCCACTGCATTCATTTCTGCTATTTGCACCATGGTAAACCTGTGCCCAAGGGGATCAGATCACATTTCACCAGGGCTGCCTCTACTTCAGCAGCTTTTCT
Source organism: Protopterus annectens (assembly GCF_019279795.1). Taxonomy (NCBI): domain Eukaryota; kingdom Metazoa; phylum Chordata; order Ceratodontiformes; family Protopteridae; genus Protopterus; species Protopterus annectens. The sequence continues at coordinate 1,399,070,615 of NC_056737.1, forward strand.
CAGAGGAGTCCAAACTAAAGACATTCTAGAAGCTGCTACTTGGAGCTCTGTTCATACCTTCACAAAGCATTATCATTTACCTCTCTTCTCCAAATCCAGGGTAGGCTTTGCTGCTGCAGTCCTGCAGGTCCTTATAGCCACTCCTAATGTTTAGTTCCATCCTCCCATCCATAGCTTTGGGATTCTACCCAAATGTAATGACTGCAACAGTGAAACATGAAGAACATAGTACAGTTGTGTACACTTACCATAAATGTAGATGTTAGTGTATTCACTGTTGCAGTCCGGGTTACCCACCTGCCATCCCCCATTCTATGCCTTTTCTTTCCTTCACTATACTCAAAAGCCTTTGGTGTATTTGCTTTTAGTTGAAGGTAAAGTTTTCTAAAAATGCATTTATTTTATTTACATTTGTTAACCGGGTTTGTCCAACTGGGCTTGTGGCCCATTTTCAGTGGATACCCGAGGCGAAAAGCTCCAGTAATACATTTTAAAACAAGTACAATTTTAAACAATATTGATATAATAGATGTTATGTGATCCTATCTCGCCTACATTCTGTACTGATGGGTTCGGAGCCGAGATTCGGCACGCTATACTATAGAGCGAAGTCTCTAATTGGCTGAGCTATTCTATATCCCAGGATGCACCACCACTACTTCCCCAGATCTCGTTTGCCGCTTCATAGCAATAGACGTGGTCTCGACTTGGCTGGGCTAAGTACTATTTACTGACTGATTTTCTGTCAGAAAATTTCTAATTTTTCACCCAAAAGCTGTTTTAACAGCTATTTGTCGTTTCTCAGTGTTTTTTTTGAAAGTTTGGGTAGATTTTTAGCACTAGGTTCCTGCTTTATTTAGTGAGGGGTTTCCTCGCGCTCTACTTCTAGTGTGTCATAACTCGTGTTACTTAACTTTTATGTAGTAATTTTTATATTTTCTCTAGCGTCAAGGTCCCGTTTTAGTTAGAGGGGCCTTGCCCTCGCGCTCTGCTAGAGCTGTGTTGTAGTTTCTACCTGTGGGCCTATCCTGTTTAAATTAGAAGGATTTGGTACCTTTGTGGTAGTTTTCTTGTTCTGTTTTTTGAGTGCGTCTTGTAGAGATGTCGAAGGAGCACAGGCCTTCGGATTTTAAAAAATGTACCAAGTGTGGGTACAAGATGTCAATCACGGATGACCATTCTCTGTTTATTGCCTAGGTCCTAAACACCTTCAAGAGTCCTGTAGTGTATGTCACGCTTTTTCTTCTCGTGTCCTCCAAGCGAGGAAAAACAAATTGATATTGAAGGGGCTCATCACCCCTTCTTTTGAAGAGGCTTTATCTTCTTACACCTCTCCTTCCAGGAAGTAGTCGTCTTTGGCTCCAACCAGTCCGTCGGAGCAGACAGCTAAGAAATCAAGGCAGGCTTCTCCGTCTGCTCCACGGACTTCGGAGCCGAGGTCGGAACGGTCTGCCTCGATGCCTCCAGCCTCGACTACTCCGTCTTCGGAGCCGAGAGCTCGAGCATCGAGAGGCGGGTCACCTTCGGCTCTATTGGTTTCGGAGCCGAGAAAGGTCGCTCGCTCAGACTCTTCTACCTCGGCGCCGAAGTCCCCGTCTGCTCCGAGGGAAATTACTGTGCTGGTGGAATCTCCCTCTGCGCCGATATTGCTTGAGACTATTCGGAGCCGGTCCCCTAGTCTTTTGGAACCGGCGGAGAAGTCAACTCGGGTCCGATTGGTCTCTTCTCTGTCTTCGAGGATGTCCGATTAGGATATAGATAGGGTGCTTCAAAGGCTGTTCCAGTCTCCAGTTTTCCAAAAGTTAGTCTCTGCTCCAGCCCAGTCGGCTCCGGAGCCGATGGTCCACCCTGTTGTATTGGTTCCTCCTCCAACAGCCTCGGCACTGTTGGAGTCTGTGCTGGTGGAGCCAGTGGAGGTTCTCGGGTCGGCTCCGACCCTTACTCCAACCCCGACCTTCGGATCGGAGTTCGGTACACGGACCTCCTCGGTCGGCCCCGGGGGTGACGCTTCGGGTCCGATGCTTTCGGTTCCGAGCCTTCCTCTCGGTGCGTCTGCTGCGGGAGTGCCATCTACTGTTGTGGCCTCGGGGGTCGGACCTTCCCAGGACTCGGGGGGGGGGGGGGGGGTCCGACCTTCAGGGCCATGAGGACTGCTTTGGCCAAATATTCCTTGGCTACCTCCACCATCTCTCCGGCACCTTCCCTTGGCACGGAGACTTGTTCCTTTGTTGTCCCTCTGTCTCAAGACAGCGGAGCCCTGGGGCCTGAGGTCACCCCCATTGGGGATTCCTCCCTTCCTGGGGGTCCTTCCAAGGCTTCTTCGGAGGTACCTCCCAGGAAGAAACAGTGTAAGAGGAAGCATGTCGACTCGCCTGATGAGTCTCTCACCTCGGACACCGACCTCGATGATGCGGAGGGGTCCCCCAAGTCGTCCTCGGATGATGTCTCCTTTGTAGACATCTTAGAAATCCTCAAGCAACGAGGCGACTGGCAGTCCAAACCCCCTTCCGCTGAGGAGTCGGTATTCCTCAAGGCCTTTGGGGCTCAGCCTTCTGCCTCCTGGGTGTCTCCGCCCTTCAATGAGCTCCTGGATTTGATCTCTCGAAGGGCGTGGGAGCACCCGGATTCTGTGGAACCGGTGCCAGCTCGCCCGAATAAATTTCTGTCAGCCCCCCCTGAAAAGGAATTCCTATCTAAAGGTGTGGCCGTAGATGCCCTGGTGGTGGCATCTGCTACCCAGCAAGATGTGGCAGAGGCTTCGACGTCCGTCCATCCTCCTAATAGAGTCCAGGAGTATGGATCGGTACGGGAAGCGCACCCTTACTTCAGCAGCCTTTACTTTAAGGTCTCTGAATTACCTTACGCACTTCACCAGACTTCAGAGGGATCTGGTCAAAGAGCTTTCAGATACCCTCTCTGGTAACCTACCTGAGCAGTTGGCCCAGACTGTTAGCTCTGTTGGCTACTCTATCATCAATATCGAACTCGTCCATGAGGCTCATTTCATATGCGGCCGAGTGGAGCAGCATGGTACAGGTGTTGCTCTACGGAGACAAGCCTGGCTCCGCCTGTGTCATTTTGCGGAGGCCTTCAAGTCTTCCTTTGCCGACGCTCCCTTTGATGGGTCCTCCTTGTTTGGACCCAAGGTAAAGGACACCTTGACCCGCTGTGAACAAGAGGGTAAGACTTTGACTGCCATAGGGGCACGGTTTTCCACTCCCGGCCTTATCCCAAGGCTAGAAGAGGGGAAAATGTGGTTCCAAAATCTCAGAAGACTTACCCCTCACAGCAGGATGATCCCCTTCTAGAGGCAGAGGAGGGGGAAATTTTTCAGGAAGGCGCCGTCCCAGAGGCGGCAGAGGCCCCTGCAACACTGGAGACCATGAGTCCTTTCGTGGCTCCTCAACCTTCCAGCATCCCTGAAGGATTGCCCGACTGTGCCGCTCCGAGCCAGTCGGGGTCGTTCGAGGCACCTAAAGGCCTGGGAGAATATCACTCAGGACCGATGGGTGCTCCGAATCATTGCCGGAGGTTACAACATCCCCTTTTCTCAGCCCCCCCCACCATCCCGGAAAATCCCGGACCCACCACCCAGTCAACGGGATCTCGCAGCCATCGAAATTTCAAAGCTGCTTCAAAAAGGAGTCATCCAACCGGTCCCCGAAGACCAGACCGGATTAGGGACTTACTCAAGATTCTTTTTGGTGCCAAAAAAGACCGGGGACATGAGGCTCAGCTTGGATCTCAGCAAACACAACCGTTCTGTCAAGAAGTCCAAGTTCCTGATGGTCACCTTACAATCCATTCTCCCGCTGCTGGAGGAAGGTGTTTGGATGTGCTCCATAGATCTCAAGGACGCCTATTATCATATCCTGATAGGTCAGGCGTCCAGGAGACACTTGCGCTTCAGCCTGGGAGACTGTCATTTCCAGTTCCGCGCACTGCCCTTTGGTCTCACCACAGCCCCCAGGGTGTTCACCAAATGTTTGGCAGTGGTGACTGCTCACCTGAGAAGTCTAGGATTCCAGATGTTTCCATACCTAGACAACTGGCTCCTAACTGCCACTTCCAGGCGTCTACTCTTACAGAACCTAGCAGCCACTATATCTCTAGGCAACTCCCTAGAAATCACCTTCAATTGGGAAAAGTCTGTGTTGCTGCCATCTCAGCGCATACGATTTATCGGAGTAGATAGACTCAAAGCAAGCGCGGGTCTATCTTCCTACAGAGAGGATAGAAATATTACAATCTCAAGTCCGAGCATTGCTCCTCAAACGCCGAGCCCCAGCCAGGATGGTCCTACAACTGTTGGGTTCCATGTCGGCTACCGTTCTCCTAGTTCCCTTAGCAAGATTGCATATGAGGATTCTCCAGTGGCTCCTGTCAGTCCAGTGGTCGTATCAGGATCTCCCTCTCAATCACCTCATTATGATCACGGAGGCGTGCAAACAGGACCTCCGTTGGTGGCTTATTTCCTCCAACCTGGATCAGGGGCGACCCTTCGTTCCTCCACCTCCAGTGGCCACTTTGACTATGGACGCCTCCCAGACGGGGTGGGGGGGACATTACCTGGGCAGGTCAGTCCAAGGCAAGTGGCACCCCGACAAGAGTTCCCTCCACATCAACATACTGGAAATGAGGGCGGTGCTTCTATCACTACAAGCACTACACAGTTACCTCCCCCAGGGCATGATTGCCGTTCAGTCCGACAACATGTCAGTAGTCTGGTACCTGAACAAGCATGGAGGGACCAGGTCCTACCCCCTTTGCAGAGAGGCCATGAAAGTATGGGATTGGGCGATTGCAACCAACCGTTTCTTGGTAGCAACACACATTCCGGGGAGATCCAATGTGATAGCCGACAGACTGAGCAGAACTATTCTCTCCCCGCACGAGTGGTCTCTGAACGAGTGGCAACTCAGATCTTCAGAAGATGGGGAACTCCTTGTTGCAACCTCTTTGCAACTCCTCTCAACACGAAATGTCTACAGTTCTTCTCTCACCCCAGTTCCAGGGGGGTTTCCCAAGGACGCCCTAGTCCAAGCTTGGCCCACCGGCCTACTGTACGCCTTTCCACCGGTTCCCCTTCTTCCCAGGGTGATCCAGAAGGCGATTCACTTGCAGTGCAAGATGATTTTAGTTGCCTCATACTGGCCTCATCAAGTCTGGCTGCCCTTTCTTCGGAAATACGCACTGGACGGTCCATGGTTCCTGGAACAGGTTCCAGACCTCTTGATCCACCAGTCGGGACAGCTTCATCAGCCCCTTCACTCGTTGAGGTTAACAGCTTTGCTCCTCCACTTCCGACCTTAGTCAGGAACCAGATTTTGGACTCTGAAGTCATACATATCTTGTCCTCGGCCCACAAGAATTCGACTAAAAAAATGTATAACAGCAAATGGAAAGATTCGTGATTTGGGCCCAACTCCGGGGATTAGATCCCATTATTGCCCCGGTGTCAGAAGTTTTGAAATTTTTAGCTTCTTTATTCAATCAAGGCTCTTCAGTCTCTACCATCAAGGTTCAATTGGCAGCTATTTCTAATTTTCATGAAAGTATAGACACACCTTTGAGCAATAAGTTGTGTAAAGCCTTCATGAAAGGTGCTGGGCTGCTACGACCTCCGATTTCTCATCCCGCTCCACCATGGGATCTTAATTTCGTATTAGGTGCTTTGACCTCTTCCCCCTTCGAACCGGCAGCAACTTGCGACTTGAAATTTCTTTCTTGGAAGACTGCTTTTTTGGTGGCAATTACATCAGCCAGAAGGGTTTCGGAACTTCAAGCCCTATGTGTCAAACCACCGTACCTGGTTTTTCACAAGGATAGAGTATCCCTCAGGCCTAATCCATCCTTTGTTCCCAAAGTTTGTTCTAGTTTTTGTCTTCAACAGTCATTGGAACTCCCAGTTTTCTTCCCAAACTACTCAGACAGAGCGGAATACATCTTCCATTCATTGGATGTTCACAGGCAGTTGCGTTTCAACTTAGGACGCACCGAACACGGAAAACAGATCAGTTGTTTGTGTCCTTTTCGGACAATAAATTGGGCAAAGCCATCACGAAGGTCACCATTGCCAAGTGGATCAGAGACTGTATCAGTCATACTTACCTTCTTTCTAATAGAGAGCTTACAACCACTGTGAAAGCTCATTCTACAAGGGCTATGGCTACTTCGACAGCTTTTCATTCCAAGCTTGCCATTAGTGACATTTGTGCTGCGGCTACCTGGTCTTCTCCTCACACCTTCATTTCTCATTACAAATTGGATGTGGCATCTCTGGGGCGAGCTTCCTTCGGTTCCACAGTTCTCAGGAGTGTTTTCCAGTGAGCCACCCAGGAATCAGGTGCTAGGGACGCTGTCCCATCAGTACAGAATGTAGGCGAGATAGGATCACATAACATCTTTTAGTTATGTACTTACCATAACTTTAGATGTTTGGGATCCATCTCGCCTACATTCCTAATACCCACCCTCCTTCCCCCTGCCTTGGAGATCAGAAGTGACCGAACGTTTCAGTTTAGCAGTTTCATCTTGAAACACCTGGCAGTGTTATTTCAGCTGTCTATGACTGTGTGCATGTGTGCGGACAAGATCTGGGGAAGTAGTGGTGGTGCATCCTGGGATATAGAATAGCTCAGCCAATTAGAGACTTCGCTCTATAGTATAGCGTGCCGAGTCGGAGCCGAAGATCGGCTCCGAACCCATCAGTACAGAATGTAAGCGAGATGGATCCCAAACATCTAAAGTTATGGTAAGTACATAACTAAAAGTTATAGCAAAATGATTCGTGTATGTTGGGTTACATGCATGAAGTTAAAGTTGCATTAAAAAGAAGCTAAGTAACAATTTTACATTGATATAGTTCAATAGGTCAACAATAAACATTTTTTGTTTGTATAAAATTGTGCAAATGCATAGACACATTGGAGAGAGAGAGGTGTAATGAGGTAATAAGTATGGTCCTTTTGAGGGTACATAAAGGGAATGAAGACTAGGTAGGGTCATGGCAAGGGCAGGTTCTGGAATTGAGAAAATAAGCTTTTAGTTCATTTTTGAAGTGCAAGGTGTGGGAGATTGAACGTAAGTCAAGGGGAAGTTTGTTCCAAGCATGGGCAAGGGAGAGTTTGTAGAGTAGTTTGCCTACTGACCTTTTTGGGTGGTAGATATCAAGTAATTGTTGGTTAGAAACGCGGAGGGGATGGGATGTAGATGGAGACTAAGAAAGAGATGGACAGAAGGAGGGTTTATAAAGAATGTGTAGCATATGAAATTGATAAGATAGCAGAAACTGGGGAAGTTCAAGCCATTGAAGAGAGATTAAAAAATGCAGTGGTGTGAGTTGTATGGGGGTTAGTAATGAATCTGTTTCAGTTTGTTTAGAGTGGAGGCCTGGATATTGGTAAGAATTGGGGCGGCGTATAAGAGGGAGGGGAGGAGTGCTTGGCCCAGGGTAAGTCTAGATTAAGGGGTTAGGAATTTTTTGTTCCGATATAGCAGACCTAGTTTCTGGTTTGTTTTTTTTATACATTGGAGTATGTATAGGTTGAACTTGAGTTTGTCATCGATAATTACCCCTAGGAGTTTTGTGTGGGTGTCCGGTCGGATGTTTGTATTGTTAGAAAATGTAATGAAAAAGGAGATTTTGTGATGAGAAAGGGAACTGGGAAGGAAAAGTAGGAGATTGGTCTTTCTGGGATTTAGGATCAATAAGTTGAGAGAGCCATTGTTCAGTGGATAGTAGGGCCTGCTGGGTCAGGGAGTGTAGTTCAGGAATGTTATTTGAGATGGATATAAGTGTGGAATCGGCATACTGAATAAGGGAGGATTCTTTGCACGAGGTGTAAAGATCATTGGTGAAGATGTTAAACAAAAGGGGTCCCAAGATGGAGCCTTGGGGAACACCAGTGGAGATGGGAAGGAACGGTGAAGAGGATGAGAACCATTTGACAGATTGCTCCCTGCCAGCTAGGTAACTTTTAAACCAGGCAAGTGTGGAGGGGGATAGGTGGAGATTTGCGAGTTTTGATAGTAAGAGGATGAGAGATGGTATTGAAGGCTTTGGAAAGATCTAGGAAAAGATGGGAAATGAATTTATTGTTGTCTAGGGCCTCTGCAGTGATACGAGTGAAGGAGAGGAGGGCAGTGGTGGTGCTGTGGTGAGGACGAAATCCATGTTGGGTAGGGGTAAGTAAGTGGTGTGTGAGGAGGTGATTGAGAATCTGTGAGTGAATACATTTTTCTAATATCTTAGAGAGGGGGGACAGAATGGCAATGGGTCGGTAGTTTGAGGGGGTCAGTGGAGTTTCCACCTGTATGAAGTGGGATAGTGAAGAAAGATTTCCAAAGGGTGGGGATAGTTGATTCCAGAAGAGATGGATTTAATTAGTATAGATACAGGATAGGCAATTGAGTCAGCAGCAAGTTTGAGGAATGTAGGAGATTGTCAGTGGAAGGAGAGCAAGGTTTTAGCTGTAGTAGAGATTTGATGTAAGTAATGGGAACTGGCTCAAAAGAAAACGAAGTTGTGTTAATGGGACTTGGGGAGGTGGGTGTCGAAGTAGAGTTTGGCTTAGAGGTTACCAGATTTTGGATGGAAGAGATAATGTTTAATGTTAAGTTGTCAGTCTCGCCTTCATTCTTGCTGGATGGGTTCGGAGCCGATCCTCGGCTCTGATTCTGCCAATACTAAAGCTCGAGAGCTAATTCCACCGGCTCGAGGCTCCCCTATATCCCACAATGCTAGGCGGTAACTACTCAGATCTCATTTGCCGCTTAGCTGCGAGGTGCTTTCTTCTACCGGCTTTGGCAGGTTAGTGAGTTTTTCTAGCTAAAAACTTAAAATTTCTACCCCTATCCTTTCTATTTAGTTTAGTTTTTAATACAGAGTATCCCTTTAGTTTAAATCGGGTCTCCCTTGTGTTTTATCCCCTTTTTATTCCCTTTCAACTTCTAGGCCTTTGGCCCACTCCCCTTTTTCCCCTGTCATTTTAGTGTGACTGGATTTTTCTCCTTTGGTTAAAGGGTGTGTCTGTGTGTTGTCTGTGTCCCTTGGTATACAGTCTTTTTTAGGATGTTTAAAGACTCCAAGGTCTCAGGCTTCAGGAAGTATGATTCGTGCTGTCAGAAAATGTCTCTGACAGACTGTCACACTTCTTGTGTCTATTGCCTGGGACCTTTGCACCTGCAGGACTTCTGTGCTGTTTGCCATGCATTCAGCCCTAGAGTCCTGCAGGAACGCAAAAATAAACGTATTCTTCGAGGCTTGTTAAAGCCTGAAGGCCCCTCGACCCAGTCTGTATCGGGGAAGCCTTCAAAGACTTCCAGGCCATCGGCTCCAGCTTCAGAGCAGTCTGCTGGGAGCATCAAGGCTGCTTCGACATCGGCTCCGGCTGGAGTTGATGTTTCGAAGTCTCAAACTGTTACCTCTGCTCCGGCTGGAACTGAGGTTGCTAACACTCAGTCGGCTCCGATAGTCTTATCGGAGCCATCTTCAAAGAAGAGTTCGAGGTCCCCTTCCATCGACTCCATCCACTCTGCTCCGGGATCCCCTCTTATGTCTGAGCGGAGCCATAGGTCCCATTCCTCTCGGTCCTCCAGGCTGTCCGACCATGACTTACAAAGGGTGGTGAGTAGACTTCTCAAGTCCGAGACACTGGCCCAAATGCTGCATAGCCCTACTCAACAGTCAGTGGCTATTCCCATCCCTGCTTCTATTCCTCCTCCGACTCCTCCGAGTTCGGAGCCAGGGCTCGTCGGAGCCGTGGCTTTCGGTGTGTCGGAGCCAATACATTCCCTTTCAGCTCCGTCGTCTGCTCCGATTTCCTCCCTGGAGGGATCTCAGCGCCGAGCTTCCCTCGTCGGCTCTGAGGGGGCGAGTGGCATCGGACCCTTGTCCGACCCCGTTCTCCCTCTTGGAGCGTCGGCGCTGGTGAGTTTGGCTCCGACATTGGCCTCGGAGCCGTCCCTGTTGGTGCCGGGGGGTCCTTGTCTCCTCGGACCGGGGACCTTCGGCCTTGGCTGATCGGGGCACCTTCGAGGTCATGCGGAGCATGCTAGACCCTGTGTCTACCCCACAGTTGGCTCAGTCAGCTCCTCCCTCTTCAGTGCATGCGATGGTTTCTACCCACCCCCTCGTAACAGACTGTAGAGAGCCAGCTCCTCAGATTTCCCCATTGGGAATATCCTCTTCTTCCGAGGCTTCTCCTGATCCGGAAGGAGAACCCCCTCGGAAGAGACAGTGCAAGAGGAAGCACATTGACTCCCCTGAGTCTATCACCTCTGACACCGACTTGGAGGAATCTGAAGGTTCACCTCGGTCCCCCTCTGAGGATGTCTCTTTTGCTGACATCCTTGAAATCCTTAAACAGAGGGGGAACTGGCCCGCCCTTAACCCTTCGGAGGGTGAGTCTGTCTACCTTGAGGCGTTTGGCTCTCGCCCTTCCACCTCCTGGGTGTTTCCTCCCTTTGACCCCCTCATGGAAGTGGTGGCAAGGAAGGCTTGGACGGCCCCTGATTCGGTGGAACCTACCCCAAGGAGGCAGTCAAAATTTATTACTGCCCCAAAAGAGAAACAGTTCTTATCCAAAGGTGTGTCTGTTGATGCCATGGTGGTGGCCGCAGCCACTAAGAAGGAATTAGCCGATCCTTCGGTATCTGTCCATCCTCCTAAGGAATCTAGGACCATGGGCAGGTACAGTAAGCGGATGTTTTCCTCAGCGACCTTTGCCATGCGGTCGCTGAACTACTTGTCACTTCACCCGTCTCCAGTGGGATTTACTCAAGGATATGGGTGAGGCTATGCAGGATCCAACAGCTGATGGGTTCCAAGACAAAATGAACTCCCAGTTGGCAACCCTGAATTCGATTGTCAACTCCTCCATGCGGCTTATCTCATATGCGGCTGATGGGGCGAGTAGGGCTGCAGGCACAGGTGTAGCTTTACGACGCCATGCCTGGATGCGGCTTTGCAATTTTGCGGACCCTTTCAAGGCGTCCTTCACCAATTCCCCCTTTGATGGCTCAATGTTGTTTGGACCTCAGGTGAAGGATACATTGACTAGGTGCGAGCAGGAAGGTAAGACTCTCTCTCTCTGCCGTGGGGGTCCGTTTTTCTACCCCTTCCAGACCTTATCCCAAAGGTCAGGGGGGGGGGTGTGGTTCCGCAAACCACAAGGAGTCTCATCTGTCGCACAGAGTCGATTCCCCTCTAGAGGCAGAGGGGGGAACAACAATAGACGCCGCCCTAGGGGCAGAGGTGGTCCGCAAAACCAGGGTAGCAGAGAAACTTTCTCTGATGAACCCTTTCAGCATCCCTGAGGAGCTGCCCAGTTGTCCACCTTCGGAGGCAGTCGGGGGAAGATCATCACTGTACCCAAAAGCCTGGCTTTCCCTCACTCAAGACAAATGGGTACAGTTGATCATATCCGAGGGTTACAAAATCCCCTTTATTCACATCCCATCCCAACCCAAAGGATCCCTTCCAGATGTTCCACCCAGTCTAAGGGAACAAGCAGCGTTAGAAATATCAAAGCTGCTGTCAAAAAGAGCTATCCAAACAGTCCCAGCAGACCAGCAAGGATCCGGAATCTACTCCAAATTCTTTTTGGTACCAAAAAAAACAGGGGACTGGAGACCAATACTGGATCTCAGCAAGCTAAACAAGTATGTGAAGAAAACAAAATTCCGGATGGTCATGCTACAGTCCATTCTACCCTTCTTTGGTCAGGGCAATTGGATGTGCTCGATAGACCTTCAGGATGCGTACTACCATATCAAAATGCACAGACGCTCCAGAAGGTTTCTCCGTTTCAGGCTGGGAGCCAGTCACTACCAGTTCAGAGCCCTGCCCTTTGGTCTCACTACAGCCCCCCAAGTGTTCACCAAATGTATGGCAGTGGTTGCTGCTCACTTTAGACGTCAAGGATTCCAGGTGTTTACATATTTGGACGACTGGCTCCTTACCGCCACCACCAGGCGTCAACTTCTATCCAGAGACTTCACCATTCAAACTTGCCAAGCTCTAGGCATTTCAATAAATTTCGAAAAATCTGCCTTGTCAATCTATTACCTTTATAGGCGCCACCTTAGACACAGTTCATCTTTCCGCCAGACTAACAGAGCAAAGAGTATCAGATATCCGCAAACAAGTTTACCTTCTACTTCAGTGCAACAAGATCAAAGCCAGGGTAGTCTTGAAGGTATTAGGACTCATGGCAGCTACTATTACACTCCTCCCCTTAGCTCGTTTTCACATGCGGATCCTCCAGTGGATGCTGTTTTCTCAATGCTCCTTTCACCAGCTCCCGATGTCTCACATCATCCTACTAACCCAATCATGCAAGAATCACCTGTCTTGGTGGATCACATCACCTCAAGTTCTCCAGGGCAGACCCTTCATCCCCACCCCAATTGCCACGGTGACGACAGACGCCTCCCTGATCGGGTGGGGGGGGCATTATCAGGGCAGGACAGTCCAGGGCACGTGGCAATCTTTCGAGTGCCACTTGCGCATAAATGTCTTAGAGATGAGAGCAATGCTTTTAGCATTGCAAGCCCTTCAAGACTCTCTTCCCACGGGCACTATTGCAATTCAGACGGACAACATGTCCGTAGTGTGGTACATCAACAAGCAGGGCGGAACCAAGTCCTACCCCTTATGTCGAGAGGCACTCAGACTTTGGCAGTGGGCGATTTCTTCTCAGCGTTTTCTGATAGCAACGCACATTTCCGGGAAGTCCAACATGATTGCGGACGAGTTGAGCAGGGCTATTCTCATGCCTCACGAGTGGTCTCTAAAAAAAAAAAAAAAAAAAAAATCAGTGCTGGAAGAAATCTTTCGAAGATGGGGCTGGCCTTGCTGCGATCTTTTTGCTACTCCCCAAAACAGCAAGTGTCACTACTTCTTCATCCTCTTCCCTTTACCAGGCCAACCCACCAGAGACGCTCTAGTCCACGATTGGCCCTGGGGACTTCTGTATGTCTCCCCCCCCCCCTTCCACTGATCTCTCAATTAATTCAGAAAGCTATCGCCTCGAGAGTCACCATGATCCTCATTGCCACTTACTGGCCTCGACAGATATGGTTTCCGTTCCTACATCATTACCTCTTGGAGCAGCCTTGGCATCTGGACCCCGTGCCAGATCTTTTGACCCACCAGTCGGGCCAGCTGCACCAGTCCCTCCAATCTCTCAACCTCACAGCGTGGTTTCTACGATTCCTACCCTAGCCAGGCTTCCCTTAATCTCTCATTCGGTCTGTAACATCCTGATAGCCTCTCACAAGTCTTCTACCAGAAGGATTTACAATATAAGTGGAAGCGTTTTTCCTTCTGGGCAGCATCAAAAAATATAGACCCCTTCACTGCACCTATCCAGTCTATCCTAGACTTCCTGGCAGAGCTTTTTCATTTAGGCTCTTCCTCATCTACCATTAGAGTACAACTAGCTGCTATATCTAACTTTCATGTAGGTGTCTCAGACTCCAGTATCATGTCCCATAAACTCTGCAAAGCCTTTCTAAGAGGTGTCTTTTTGCTCAAGCCCCCAATCAAAGATCCCCCACCTCAGTGGGACTTGAATTTGGTCCTAGCATCCTTGATTCCCCCCCCCCCCTTCGAACCTGCGGCTTCATGCCCTCTTACGTTACTCTCATGGAAGACACCCTTCTAGCTGATGTTATGGCTACTAGAAAAAGTATCTGAACTTCATGCTCTTTGCAGTCGTCGTCCTTACTTAGTTTTCCATAAAGACAGGGTGTCCCTCTGGACTAATCCTTCCATCTTGCCTAAGGTTTCCTCTGAGGCAAACGTAAACTAGACGATTGATCTCCCCGTCTTCTTCCCTGATTATTCAAACAGGTCGGAACAAAAGTTACATTTTCTAGATGTTCATCGCCAACTTCGATATTATTTAGACAGGACTAAACAGTTCAGGAAATCTGACCAGCTCTTCCTGTCTTGTGCGGAAGGGAAATTGGGCCTTCCAGTTACTAAAGTGTCCCTTTCAAGATGGCTTACCTCTATAATTACCTTCATCTATGAAATCAGACATCAAAAACTGCCTTCAAGACCTAGAGCTCATTCAACTAGGGCATTAGCTACATCTGTAGCTTTTCAGGACAGGCTACCAAAAGATTCCATTTGTGCAGCAGCCACATGGGCTTCTCCTCATACTTTTATCTCGCATTACAAATTGGATATGGCCTCCAGAAACCGTGCCAACTTTGGTTCCACTGTTCTCAAGAGTCTGTTCCGATAAGCCACCCGGGGTAAGGTGCTAGGACACGGTCCCATCCAGCAAGAATGAAGGCGAGATTGACAACTTAACATTGAGAAGTTATGTACCTACCATAACGTTCCATGTTAGTTGTCTTCTCGCCTTCTTTCTTGCGTCCCACCCTCCTTCCCCTTAGCCTGGACAGACCGATAGGAATTTTTGGGATCTTCCTTTGGGGTTTTTCCTTCCCACATGTTCTACCACCTCTATTCTCCCTTTTATGTTTGTGGTAGCTTGCATACAGATTTATATAGAGGTGGGTTCCTTTTCTCTCTCCTCCATACTATGGAGACCAGAACTGCTTGGATGTCCTTCAAGGATGCATCAGCAGTCATCACATATGGGTTGTCCTGCCTCAGGCAGCCCTTCGGTCGGCCAGATTCCAAAGTCTGGGTCTGGCCTCGGCTGATGTCGCACTTTCCCCGACGTCAGAGCGTCTGGGGTATAAAAGCATCAGCAGACGCCATTTTCCTCAGTCTTTCTTGCCGCATGGTGCCCGAAGCAGAAGCAGTTCGCAAGTGCCGGTCGGCTAGCTCCTGTGATTCAGCTACTCTTTCTTGCCTCAGCCGATGTCAGATAAAGTTAATAATTGTTTAACTTGTGGGAAACCAGTACCTCATGAGGATTTCCACTCTTACTGCCTCCCCTGCCTAGGCCCAGACCACGACGTCTCGGCCTGTTCAGCCTGTGCTTCCTTCAACCGACGAACTCTTAGACGTCGGTCGGAGTTTGCAGAGGAATTCTTTGGGGCTAGTTTTGCTTACAAGATGCCGTCGGAGACTCCGACTTCGCATTTAGTTAAACGGAAGGACAAGGACCGGCACACGCGGGCAGCGGTTTCGGCTGAAACCACGGTCAGGCCTACCGCGAGTGTCTCTGTCTCTGCTGAAACAGAGTCCTTGGTACTTCCGATTACTGAAACCGCGCAACCGACTACCTCGGCCCTGGAGGCCCCGGCCGAGTCGGTTATTGAATTACCTACTGAAACTGGTGTCCAGGAACCTTCCGACACCATTCCTTTAGACAAATCTACTCCTGCACGTGGTGCAGCCAGACCTCCTGCATCCATGTCCATTAAGGCTTTCTCTAGGGCTAAAGCTGCTAAACTTTCTAAAGCTTTGCCTCCCAAGGTTACCTCTCAGAGACCCTCTACTGGCTCACAGATTCTTAGCTTGGCAGAGGATCTTATCTCCTTAATTAGAGGTTCTCAAACTCATCCGGACAGGGGCTCTCAACCACCTACAGACAAAAGGCCCAGGGTTGAGCCCTCTGACCCCCACTCCTCAGATGAGTCCTCTGATGGCTCTACTCTCAGACCACCAGGAGGAGGCTTATTCGGCCTACGAGAATTCTGATGCTGAAGAATCTATTCCCTCGGCCTCCCCTCCTGAAGAGTTTTCCTTTGGAGAGACATTACACTCTGAGAGAACATTTTCAATGGCACGGTCAGGAATTCTCTGATTCTAGAAAGAGATTAAGGACCTTTTTACATTTACCTCAGCACAGGCCTTTAGCTATACCTCCTGTTTTGAAAGTCATTGATGATGTGTACTCTGATGCTAGTACAACCCCTGACTCTCTCCCTCCGGCTCCTGCCAAACCTGATGGGTACTACAGGGTCCCGGACTCGCATCTTCACCTGTACAAGACCCACTCTGCTGATCCAGAAACTATTTCCCAGGGCCCAAAAGGGGTTGCAGCTGCCACTGCTAGAAATCCTCTACCCGCTGAAAGGGAGTCCAGAGCTTTAGAGAGATGGGGTAAAAAAGTGTATACTTCTGCAACTCTTTCCATGAGGGCATTGAATTGTCAATTTCATATGATAACAGTACCAAGAGTATTTGTTAGATGAATTGCATAAGAAACTATCTTCATCTGAACCCCTTGATCGCAAATCCCTTCAGGATCTGGTACATAACTCCCAGCAGGTTAGTAACCATTTCTTGCAGTGTGGTTATGATGCATTGGAAGCTTCATGTAGGTCAGCTATGACAGGTGCAGTCATACGTAGGCATGCCTGGCTGAAGGAACAATCTCTGCCAGACCATGTTAAAGCTAAGCTTTTGGGTGCTCCTATGGAAAAGCAAAAATTATTTGGTTCCACGGCTCAAGAGGTCTTAAAGAAATTTGAAGAAAAGGCAAAATCTGTGCAAACGGTCAAAGACTTTCTGCAAGTCCAACCACTGAGATTCAGCAGAAATTGGCCTACTAAGAATTGGTCCTTTCCGGACTCAGACAGATCTCAGAGAGGCAGGAATAGGTGTGCCAGAGGTAGGGGGCAAGCTAGAGGCTCCTACAGAGGCCGTCAATGGCAGCCTCCCAACCAGAGAGGTAGTGCAGGAACTACAACTGCTACACCAGGACAGACTCAATGACTTTGTTTTGACTCCGCCAACCAGGGCTCAATTAGAAGCACCTTTGGGCGGAAAGCTTTCTTTATTTTCAAAAAATTGGCACAGCATTACAAGGGACACATGGACACTGCAAATAATAGACAAAGGATACAGGTTCCATTTCCACAGATTGCCAAAAAGAAAAGGCATGCCAGACCTGCCACCAAATCAGAGGGCAGAGGCTTTGAAACAAATTTCCAACTTAATACAAATGAAAGCTATAGAAAAGGTTCCTCTTTCAGAACAAGGCCAAGGATTTTACTCCAGATTATTCCTTGTTCCAAGAAAAGAAAATCAATGGAGGCCTATTCTCGACTTGTCCGCACTGAATACTTACCTCATTGTGCCAAAATTCAAAATGCTGACTCTACAGCAACTCCTTCCCATGCTGGGCAAGGGGTCTTGGCTGGTGACTCTCGACCTCAAGGAGGCATACCTGCATGTCCCTATCAGACAAGGTTGCAGAAGACACCTCAGATTTCTTGCAGAGTCAGAGCATTATCAATTCTCAGCATTGCCCTTTGGCTTATCTACTGCGTCCAGAGTATTCACGAAATGCCTGGCATCAGTAATTGCACACTGCAGACTTCAGGGGATTCAAATTTACCCATATCTGGACGACTGCCTTATACAAGCGCACAGCAAGCAAACTTTGTTAAAGGACTTGGATTATGCCATCCACCTACTGCAGGCCTTGGGATATACAGTCAACATCCACAAATCAAGACTTGTTCCATCCCAAAGAATAACTTTTCTGGGTGCGGATCTAGACACAACCACCCAAATGGCCTTTCTCACGGAAGAAAAACAAAAACTACCGGATTACTTCAAGAATCTGACAAGACAAACACAGCTGACTGCAAGGCAAATCCTGCAGGCCCTGGGTTACATGGCATCTTGCATTCTTCTGATTCCACAAGCAAGGCTGCATATGAGAAAATTACAATGGTACCTAAGGAATTTATGGACTCAGCACAGTCAGTTTAGAAACTTTGATCCCACTAATTCCATGCCTCCAGAAGGAATTTCTGTGGTGGGCTCAAGCCTGCCAGTCGAACAGTGGGTTGCCCTTCAGCAAGCCAAGAGCCAACCAAACCATCACTACGGACGCTTCAGACCAAGGTTGGGGAGCACACATGGATGGCAGATGTATCCAAGGGCTATGGTCACAAAGGGAGCTACGCATGCACATAAACCAAAAGGAAATGCTGGCAGTGATGCATGCAATCAAGGCCTTCAAACTTTTTCTTCATCAAGGCCACCTACTCATAAGGGCAGACAACACCACAGTTACGTGGTACATAAACAAGCAAGGAGGCACCCATTCCTACCCTCTTTGCAGACTGGCAATGAATCTATGGGAACTTTCCTTGAAACTCAATATACAGCTGCAGTCCCAGTTTGTGCCAGGGAAAGACAATATACTGGCAGACAGCTTAAGCAGAAATATCATGGATGCACACGAATGGATGCTTCACCCAGACATCTTACTCATAACACAGTCATGGGGAAGGCCGGAAATAGATCTGTTCGCCTCCCCCCACAATCATCAACTGAAGAAATTCTGCTCAAGGACATACCACCCACAAGCATGGAAAGTGGACGCTCTCTTTCAGCTGGAAAGCTCTAACAGTGTATGCTTTTCCACCTCTCCCATTAATGACCAAGGTCTTACTGAAGATCAGAACAGAGCAGCCCAGAGTGATTCTGATAGCTCCAAGACAGCACTGGTACCCACTGTTAAAGAGCATGTCACATACGAAACCGTGGCCTCTCCCCCTATGGCCACTTCTACTGACACAGCACAATTTCAAGACTCTGCATTCCAACCTGAAAACCTTGCAACTAACTGCCTGGAAAATACCTTGACTCCTCCTCAGAATAAGCTATCCCAGAGAGTGAAGGATATTATGGAAGCTCGCCGGCCTTCCACATGGAAGGCATATTCAGTAAAATGGAAAAGATTTCACATTTGGAACACAACAAAGGGCCTAGATGCGACAGTGATGAACATGACACACATACTGGAATATTTGGCAGAATTGTTCCACAACGGTCTGTCTTACTCTTCCATTAAGATACATGCCTCAGCAATTTCAGCAGAATACAATGTTGATCCACCTGTCTTCTCTCATCCTCTCCTGAGACAGTTTCTAAGAGGAATCAGAAACCTCAATCCTCCAAGGAAACCACCTCTACCTACTTGGGACCTTAACTTCGTGTTGGAAAAACTAACACTTCCTCCCTTTGAGCCAGCAGCATCTGCAGATCTACAGTTTCTGTCTTGGAAAACTGCCTTCCTTCTGGCCATAACCTCAGCAAGAAGAGTATCCGAGTTACAAGCTCTAATGGCAGTACAGCCATTTCTTATTTTTCATCAGGACAGAGTTTCATTGAGAACCAATCCTACATTTATGCCAAAGGTGGTATCCAGGGTATCTTTGAACCAAGCTATTCACTTGCCTACCTTCTTCCCACAACCACAAAATAAAGGGGAGAAGCTTCTGCACACCCTGGACATACAGACAGTTGCGCTACTACTTGGACAGAACTAAAAGTTACAGAAAGACTGACCAGCTGTTTGTAGCATATGCTGCTGGGGCACAAGGAAAAGCAATTTCCAAGCAGACAATTTCAAAATGGATAGGAAATTGCATTTGTTTTTGTTACTCCTTTCATGGAAAAACTGTGCCAGCTAACATTAGACCTCATTCCACGAGAGCCACACCCACCTCCACAGCCTTCCTAAGAGGGGTGGCTACCAAGGACATTTTAGAAGCCGCTACATGGAGCTCCGTGCATACATTTGCCAAGCATTACAATTTACCTTTATATTCCAGATCCAGAGCAGGCTTTGCTACGGCAGTCCTGCAGGGTGTTTTAGCTACACCATCCTTTACTTAGTACCTCCACCCCCAGATTGGTTATGGTATTCTACCCATATGTGATGACTGCAGATGCATCCTTGAAGGGCATAGTACAGTTTTGTACCTACCATAAATGTAGATGTCCGATAGGTATGCATCTGCAGTCAGGTTTACCCTCCCTCATTCCCCTCTGTGGAATTTTTTTTTTGGGTGCTTACCCCCTTTTATAGTGGTATTTCTTGGGTACTTACCCCTCTTATAGCTAGCTGGGGGGATCTATTATGGTGTATTTGTTTTTATAGTACTGTGCATGTTTGGATTTGTTTTTAATATGCATCTCTCCAAATTTTAGCCTTCCTTAGAGGGCACCTGGCATCTGGGGCAAGAAAAACTGAGGAAAATGGCGTCGGCTGATGCTTTTATACCCCAGACGCTCTGACGTCGGGGAAAGTGCGACATCAGCCGAGGCCAGACCCAGACTTTGGAATCCGGCCGACCGAAGGGCTGCCTGAGGCAGGACAACCCATATGTGATGACTGCAGATGCATACCTATCGGACATCTACATTTATGGTAGGTACAAAACTGTACTTTTTAGCTATCAAACGAGATCTGAGTAGTTACCGCCTAGCATTGTGGGATATAGGGGAGCTTCGAGCCGGTGGAATTAGCTCTCGAGCTTTAGTATTGGCCGAGTCGGAGCCGAGGATCGGCTCCGAACCCGTCCAGCAAGAAAGAAGGCAAGAAGACAACTAACATGGAACGTTATGGTAGGTACATAACTTCTCATTCAGGAGGGTAGCTGTTTCCTGAGAGGAAGAGTTGGGGTATGGGGAGGGATTAGAGGGCTTTCCAGGATAGCGGATGTTGTTGAGAGTTGATCAAAATTTTCGAGGATTGGATTTAAGCTGAGCAGAGCTATAGTATAACTTTTTGTCATTAGTTGTATGTTTTTTTGCAAGGTTCCTCAGTTGCCTGTATTTTTGAAGAAATGGCGATGGTTTAGTTTTAGTCCAAGTTTTCCAAGCATGATATTTGTTTCATAAGGGACCTAGTCTCTTTGGAGATGCTCCCCATTTGGGGGGGGAACCTGACATCTGGGGTAAGAAAAACTGAATAAAATGGCGTCT
This sequence comes from Protopterus annectens, assembly GCF_019279795.1. Classification (NCBI taxonomy): domain Eukaryota; kingdom Metazoa; phylum Chordata; order Ceratodontiformes; family Protopteridae; genus Protopterus; species Protopterus annectens. The sequence goes on from NC_056737.1 coordinate 1,399,091,280, forward strand.
GCTGCATGTTTTATACCACTGACGACCTGAATGGCTGAATGACTCGTCATGGAAGAGGAGACTGCAACCAACGCATGACCCAACTTTGTTGTTCAGGCCGACTGAGGGCAACCTGCCAGCAGATTACCCAAATGTAATGACTGCAACAGTGAATACACTAACATCTACATTTATGGTAAGTGTACACAACTGTACTTTCCCAGTGTGTCTGATAATGAGATCCATGAGGATGCTCTCCATAGCCTTGCATACCAAGCTAGTCAGGCTTATAGGGCGATAGTTCCTGGGATCTGTTGTGGCTCCACCTTTGTGGAGCAGAATAACATTTGCTGTGCACCACTCTATATAGGCACGTAACCTGTGGAGATGCTGAGTTTGAACAGTGTGTTTAGGTGACGGATTAGTTCATCTTTGAGCTCGTGTAGGACGCAGCCCGGGACACTGTCCGGTCCCATTGATGCTGTGTTTTTGGCTTTGGAGAGGGCTGTTTTAACCTGTGTCTGATTTCAGGAGCACTACATTCTTCTGGTATGGTTATGGGCCATTTTGGGAGTGAGAGAGGGGGGTGACGTTTGCACTGAACCTGTCTGACAGGATGTTGGCGATATCGGTCGGTTCAGTGTATTTTGTGCCATTCTGCACTAACTCAGAGCAGATCTGTGAATTGCCACTTAGATTCTTGAAATAGCTAAAGAATGCGTTGTGGTTATCTGAGTACTTAGCAATTTTTCTTTCAAAGCTAACCTTCGATGATTTTATGAGGGATCGTAGTTTCTTGTTGATACTGATCAGAGATGTCTTCCTTTCTTGGGATTTTACTCTCCTGTACTAGATTCCTCCTTCTGTTGTATAGCTTGTTTATGGTAGGGGTCCACCAAACTGGTCGCCTTTTCTTGGAGGAGTGAGTCTTGGTTTTGCTTGGGATAGCACGATCCATGTATTATTGTAGGTACCCGTAGAGTGCATTAGTAAAGGATTTTGCAGCTTGGGCAGTGTTGTCATTTAAGCATGGGGGCTTTGAAACTTTCCACCTCGGTCTTGAGTAACGTGAAGTTTGCTTTTGAAAAGTTTTTTACTGCGGTTTCTTCGCCCAGAGGTGGGGGTGGAATGTGGATATCCAGAGTGATTAGTTTATGGTCAGCTCTAACCAGCGAGTGGTTGACCTCAGGTGTGGAACACCGGTCGCCCATGTTGGTGATAACCAGGTCCAGTCACCTCTGGTGGGAGTGTTGATCCAAGACGTTTGAGTTTATAAATTCTAGGAAATGTTGGGCAAGTGAGTTAGTACTTGAGTAGTTCTCCCAGTTAATGTTTGGGTAATTGAAATCACCCAATATCAAGGTGTTTGGTAGGACCTTGGTTTCCAGAAATGTGGAATGGAGTTCCTGGGACATGGGTGATCTGTAGCAAGCTACAATTTGAATTGCAGTTTTGCCTGTTAGTTGCATGTGGATGATCTCTTTAGCATCGTGCTGTGCCACTAACCTGGAGTTGTGGGTGTCCATGATGAATATGGATATGCCCCTGCCTTTTGTATTTCGGTCTGGGTTTTGTGGCCACATAGTATGGTATGATGTAGCCTGGTAGTGCTGGGATGCTGTCTGCAGCCTTAAACCAGGTTTCAGTTACTGCACATATATCTATTTTCTCCATACTGGAGTGCCTTAAGTACGTGCATTTTGAGGTTTAGACTTCTGGCATTAAGTAGCATTACCCTCAGTTTTTTGTTACTTATGCCATTTACGGCGGTGGGTTTATCTTATGAGCCTTGCCTAAAAAAGGCACTATGGGGGTGGCAAGAACCTTGGCTAGTATTTGAAAGCCTAAGGTTGACTGGTGTAATCTGTCTCTAGCGAAGCAGTGTGGCTTGTCGAGCATGTCGTCCCAGGCTGACACATTGGGTCCCCTTTGAATGACACCGGAAGCTTAACCAATTGTTGAAACTGAATTTTTTCTTTATACCATGGTATCATTCTTGGTGAGGGCAAGATGCTACTCTGGGTCAGGGTCATACCTGCCTGGACTACGTGATCAGAAAGCTTTTCCATGTCTCTCCATGTAGGTCAGGGAGGTATGGCCCAGGTCATTCACACCAACATGGACAATGACAGAGACGTATTTGTACTATGTTATGGAGTGATGTAAGTGCTTATGTGGCGGATCCTGGCACCCGACAGGCAGCTAACAGTAACCTTCTTGTTCAGCCTATTGAGTGGGATGTCAGTGTGCCTAACTAGTCAACTATTACTAGTGTGTGGGGTGTGCTATTTTGCCTTAAGGGCTGTGATTGCGTGGCATACTGGTTTTGTGAAGTGTGTGTTTCATGGTTTGTGTTAGGGGGGTTGGAGGTTGCTTGCCTGTCTGCTTTGGAGGCCTCTGTTGCTTTTGCAGATTTTTATTTAGGGCCTCAGAGTATGTTTTCATGTATGTGTGCTTTTTGCCGGTGCTGGTCTCCTAGGTCTGTGAGAGACTGGTGGTGTGATGCAAGTAATTCCCTTCTCCTCTTGACTGTCTAGTCCAGTCTTGGGTTGAGAGAGTTTAGCCTCCAGTTTGGCTGTATAATTGCATCTCTCGCATGTATTGATGTTTGGTGGTAGGAGGAGATGGTTGTCTGTATACATGAGGCAGTTGTAACATTGCCTCAAAATGCCCAGATTCACCAGTTGGACTGGAGAGTATACCTGAAACTGCCCTTTGGACATGCCTGGATAAGTACAGTGAACTGTTTTACTGATTGGCTGGTAATGTCTAATAGAGAGCCTTGTCCTTCTCTACAATGTGTGTGGGGGGGTCTAGTGTTAAGATGTTTTTGTGCTTGCTGAGTTTTGAGCAAGTGCCGGGCTGAGAAGTGAATGGTTTGAGTGCTTAAGTTGAAAGTTTGTCTAGTTCCAAGGGAAAAATTGAAGAGTACACTTTGTGGAGCTGGGAATAGTTATACCCTAGCTAATCAGTGCTGCCCGGCACGCAGAACCGTGCAAATGTGGGTTTTATAGTAGGGGAATGAAAGAAATTAGCCCAAAATGGCCAATAAACTACTAATTTCTGGGCTGAAAACCACGTCTCCAGGGACAGGCTGCTCAAAGCTCCCCTCTCACAGGTGAACAGAGAAACTTCCTTCTGTCCAAGTAAGGTATGGGCAAACACAGATACATGTAACACTGTCTTGAATTCAGCACTAACCTGAAAACTATCAAAAATGTTGCTTGACTTTTCTCAAATTAAATGTTTCCTAGGTCACCCACAGAAAAAATTACAGTACTTAAACTTTGTTTTTTTAAGCTGTGTTGACCAAGCATCTGTCTCAGCAAGGGATCGTTCTGACGGCCCTTGGGTTGATGTCTGATTCTATCCTTGTGATTTGTTTGGTCGAGTGGTGTATGTGTAAGCTTCACGGATAGCCGAGAAACTCCAGGTGCTAGCAGCTTCACTCTTTGTAGAAATTAGTCCCAGTTATCCTTCCAGTCTTCAAAGTATTCAGACTCTGGGAGCTGACCATTACTTTCAGATACTTCCAGCCTTGCTTGGGGGTGCAGTTAAGGCTCCCTGCAAGCCAGGAGAGAACAGGAGTGAGGCTAGAAACATTATCATAAGAGATGCTGATCCTTATCTTTACTTTTTGGGCATTAAGACCAGTCTTTAGACCCAGAGTCCTTGTTATGGTTGCCGGTATGAGATACATAAGTAGGGGGGGTACACTTCTTTGCTGTGCAGATGAACCATGATTGCTTGGTATCTAAAGAAGGAACTGCATATCCATGCCTTGCCATGTCTGATCAGTCCTCTGAATTCCTTGGGAATCCCTTTGTCAACTTTTATACCCATTATGCTTGAGTAGAAACCGAGTCAGTTTTCCATGAGCTCATTGACTTTGAAGTACACTTGAGGTTGACCTGTGTGCTTTCCTGCAGAGTCACCAAGTACCCCTGCAAGACTCCCATAGTAGTGAATGCATTTTCCGTTGTCTTGAAATGTGTTTTGTTTTTCCTTCATTATTTTGTTACCAAAGTACTGAAAAAAGTAGTGGATGACAGAGCCAAGCCGGTTCTGGTGGTGCCCATGTGGTCAAGGCAAAAGTGGATGTTCTTTGTGATTCACTGTTGCAGTCCTCGCCTGTGGGTTATCCCTGCTGTGGTAGCCCTTGGCCGGCCCGAATACCGGAGTCGATGTTTTTTGCATTGGCTGCAGTTACCTGTGGTCTGATGTCAGGTCATCAGTGCTATAAAGCAATGCAGCCGATGTCATTACACCAGTCTTTCTTGCCGTGGAGCCCGTAGCAGAAGCAGTTCGTAGAGTGCCAGTCGGTCACTACCAGAAGTCGAATTTCATCTGAAAACATCTAAAGCCAAGTATCCTGTTGGCAATCCTTTTTTCTTGCACTAACCATTGTCCAAAAAAGTTAGTTGTCTCGCCAGTGGAAAGGAGATCCCACACACAGAGACTTCCATTCTTGCTGCGGCACTTGTTTAGGCCCAGACCATGACATCCCGCGTTGCCGGTTCTGTGCCCCCTCTAATGTGAGAACAGTTTGCCGATTGCTATTTCAGACACCTGCAGATTTGCCTTTGGTAGTAAGGGAGTCTAGTGAGTCTTGACCCAAATCTCAAGCTTTACTGTTTGAAAGAGCCTTAGCCTTGTTTGTGAACTTATTCATATCCAAGGTCATGGAAGTAAGAAAGGTAGAAAATCTGTCACAAGACAGTTCTACCTTGCAGGGTGAAGCAGATTTCATTTTGTAGACCAAGTAGCATTTTTAGCCTAAGGCTACTTTGGTCCAGCATACTGTCCTCACTGAAGTTTGACGAAAGCATTTCCTTTGCATCAGAGTGCACCTTTAGTCATTCTTGCTTGTCTGTGTAACATTGTTTAGCAGTTTTTGAATGTCTCACTACATAAGGTCCCCTAGATAACTTTTTTCACAGGAGGTTTGTTTTGAAAGAACTTTATTCCATTGGAACCAGAGATATTGACTTGTATTCTAGTCTTGGAAGGTGTCAGCAAGAATGATGTCATGATTCCAGGTCCTTGCATGCAGAGTGCCTTTTAGGATATTCCACAAAAAAATGTAACCCTTGGGACCATTTCCCCTTGTTTTATTTCAGAAATGGTACTAAACGTTCTAGTATTTTTGCATAGAGGGATAAAGGCCTGACTGTGGGCCATGCATCCCAAGTTTGGTTTGAGGCTTGAGCATCTAACTGTCATGCCTGAGGGGATGGGCATGCATAGTCTGGAAGGAAACTTGAATGGTAGTGAAGCGCTGTTTTCATAGGTCTAGATTGCCAGGAGCTGTGGGCATCGGCTAGGCTTTAGTATCTGTGGGTAGGCTTGGATGTGTTAACATCTTAGTCCCCTGGGCTGAGGCTTTCCAGTAGCTGTGCGTCATTACAGATGTAGCTTTGAGGATGATGCCCCCCATAGGTTAGTGAGAGGGCAGTTGTCACCTCCACAAACCAGCTATGGTTGACTTGTAAAGAGAGCACTGGTGACTTCAGCCAAAGGATTATCCGTTGAGAGCTGTATGTAGGTGAGAAGGGCTCATGCAAGATTGCCACACTGTGAAGTAGATCAAGCCAGTGCAGTAACTAAAAGTCATCGAACAGTACGTTTTTGAGACCTGTACACTTTTCAGTTGGCTACACACAATGGAGATGTCTGAACAGAGCTAAAGATTTCAGGTAGAGCCAGTTTTTACTTTTTGTGCAAAGTAAGCAGGGAAGGCCATTGTCCAGGCCAACCCCGGGCAAATGTTTAGCTGCATTGCCTTGCTTGATAACCATCATGAAAAACTTTGCAAGGCTAGCTCTTGATACTGCCCTTAACTGCAGCCCTTTTGGTATGCATCAATTGCAGGTACTATGTCTTCATTTTTCAGGAATTGTCTAGCCCAGATTTGTGAGACAGCAATGTGCATGACTGTTGATGCTCTTTCTGGACACTACACACTGAAGGTAATTTCTAGAAGCAGAGATTGCTTTGCTACTGCAGTTTTGCATTTGCTGTATGCTCCAGTCGTCTTTGTAGCCAGCTGTGTTACTGTTTTAGTACTCCTGTTTTGATGCATACTGCAAGTTGTTTTATGTTTAACATAATAGTTTCCAGCAAGAAAATGATTGTATGTGGGACCTGGGTATTCAAGCTCCTATGCAGAGGAGGAAAAATGTCCATGACTATTTTTAGTTAACTACATTTTTTTTAGCTAATTTTAGCTAATCTCCGAACTTCACTATTGTAGGTTTAGAGTGATTCTACTAACCACGTATAAGCTGGCTCAGGGTATCTAACCTATCAGATTGTAAGGTGTGATGTCATGTTGGCGTGCCCAATCACAATAAAGGTTTTTTTCACCCACACTTAATTGGCTTCCACTGACACATCCCCAGGTACTCTTATAAAAGGAAATCCTCAGGATCACTCTTTCCATTAAGGAAGTACGCTTCGATGGTGATTGTACTTCTGGTACTTTTTACTTCAATAAAGTACAACCTTCTAGAATCTGAACTTTGACTATGTTGATTTTTTTGCCACCACGGCGAGCAGAGCTCCTTAGCCGAGCCACATTTATGTTGTTTTGCCTGTTTTTTCTGTGTTTCATCTTTGATTTCTAGCTGCCGCACTAGCGGTTCCTCTCACCAGGCGACCTGACCAGCCGGAACTGCGACCTATATACGAAGCCTTTCTAAAGGCTTTACTCAGCCTTCAACCACAAGCGCTCTGGTACGCACAGCCTTTCTCAAGGCTTTACCGGTAGCCCAACTTCTTCACCGACATCTCACCGTACCTTTATTAAGGCAGCCTACCTGGTCATCCATTTATTCTTGGCTTCCCTAGGGTATTTTATTCATGAACATAATAGTTTGAAAGTACCATACATGTAGATGCTGTAGTGTTACATTATTGCTGTAGTATAGGCTTTCTCTTTCCATCTTCCTGTTCACTTGTTATAGTGAGTGCTCATTACAGGTATTTCATTATGTTAAGTTTTTTTGTTTAGCTGTACTGTGAGTTGCAGTTTGTGCAGGAATTAAGTTTATCAAGTTGTATGTGTTCTTTAAACTGGTCCATGCATTTCTGAATGTATTAAGAAATGTGTGTTGCACTAAGTATTAGCTGTTTTTACACGTATTTATGAAGTACACCCAGTGTCATGTATTTTTTCATCAGATTCTTGGTCTGGAAAATGATCTTTGATGCAGTTAATAAACCTACAGTCCTTAATGACTTGTTTTCTAATTGTCCTCTTACGTGAATAATTTACTGATGTCCTTCATGGATGCATCTGCAGTCATAACAAATGGGTTGTCCTGTCGTCAGGCAGCCCTTCGGTCGGCCGGATTCCAAAGTCTGGGTCCGGCTTCGGCTGATGTCGCACTTCACCCGACGTTATCTCTGCTGGTCTTCAGGTGTAAAGGCATCAGCCTACGCCATTTTCCTCAGTCTTTCTTGCCGCGTGGCACCCGAAGCAGAAGCTGTTCGCAAGTGCCGGTCGGTCAGATCCAGAGATTACTACTACCGAATACTACTTCGAAGACTTCTAAAAAGCTAAGTACCCCGTTGGGGACTCTTTCTTGCCTCAGCCGATGTCAGAAAAAGTCAATAACTGTTTAACTTGTGGGAAACAAATACCTCATAAAGATTTCCACTCTTACTGTCTGCCTTGCTTAGGCCCAGACCACGACGTAGCAGCCTGTTCGCCTGTGCTTCCTTCAACCGACGAACAGGCGTCGGTCGGAGTTTGCTGAACAGTTTTTCGGCTCAGATTTTGCGTACATTATGCCGTCGGATCCTCCGACTACCCAAATTGTTAAAACGCAAAGAAAAAGACCGACACTCGCGGTCCGCGGTTTCGGCCGAAACCACGGTTAAGCAAGCCGCGAGTGTCTGTTTCGGCCGAAACAGAGAAAACCGGTCAATCTTAAGCCGAATCCATGACTACTACTGAGGCTCCTGCTACCTTAGTTGAATCGGCCTCAGAAATTTTGCCTACAACTGTGGTTCCTAGTGATTTATCAGACACCATCCCTTTGGATGTCTCTACCCCAGCACGTGGTGCTGCTAGGCCTCCTGCAGCCATGTCTAGTTAAGGCCTTTGCCAGGGCTAAATCAGCCAAATCTGCTAAATCAGTGCCTGTTAAGCCCCCCTCACACAGGCCCACTTCAAGTTCACAAATGCTTACTCTGGCAGAAGATTTAATATCCTTAATTAGGGGATCCCAATCTCACCCAGACAGGGCCTCTCAGCCCCCAGAAAAGAGACCTAGAGCAGAGCCCCCAGAGCCAGCGTCCTCTGATGATTCTGCGGATGACTCGGACATTACAGACCAGCCAGAGGCTCCTTTTTCTACTTATGAAGATTCCGATGCTGAAGAATCCATTCCAGCTGCCTCACCACCACAGGAATTTTCCTTTGGGGAAACATTACATGCCATGAGAGAACAATTCCAATGGCAGGGACAAGATTTCTCAGATTCAAGAAAAAGGCTTAGGACTTTTCTGCACTTACCACAACATAGGCCCTTAGCTATACCTCCTGTACTGCCTGTTGTGGATGATGCATTTAATGATGTTTGCACTGCTCCTGATTCTTTACCTCCAGCCCCTGCCAAACCAGATAGATTTTACAGGGTGCCAGACACTCATCACCACCTATACAAGGCCCCACTTGCAGATCCCGAAACTATATCCCAGGGGCCTAAGGCAGTAGCCTCGACCACAGCAAAAAACCCTATTCCTTCTGAAAGAGAATCCAGGTCCTTAGAGAGATGGGGGAAAAGTTTACACCTCTGCTACTCTCTCAGCTAGAGCTTTAAACTGTCAGTTTCATATGATCCAATACCAAGAATTTATGCTTGATCAGTTAACTAAAAAACTGTCCTCTGATGAATCCTTAGATAAGAAATATGTATTAGAAATGGTGAATAACATCCAACAGGTTAGTAACCATTCCTTAAAATGTGGCTATGATGCACTGGAGGCTTCATTTAGATCAGCCATGACTGGCACAGTGATAAGAAGGCATGCATGGTTGAAAGAACAGGTCTTACCGGATCATGTTAAAGCAAAGCTGTTAGATGCTCCTATGGATAAGGCCAGTCTATTTGGTACACCTGCCCAGCAAGTAATGAAGAAAATGGAAGAAAAGGCAAAATCTGTACAAACAGTTAAAGATTTCTTACAGGTTCAGCCCCAAGGTTTAGCAGGAACTGGCCTGCCAAAAATTGGTCCTTTCCAGACTCCACAAAATCCCAAAGGGGCAGGAATAGACGCTCTAGAGGCAGAAATCAATCCAGAGGAGGTGCCTACAGAGGACGACAGTGGCAAGGCAATAACCGAGGCACAGACACAACCACTGCCACTGCAACAGGACAATCACAGTGACTTGGCTCTGACACCGCCTACCAGGGAGCAAATAGCAGCACCTTTAGGCGGAAAGTTAGCCTTATTTTCGAAAAATTGGCACTATATCACAAAAGACAAGTGGATTTTGCAAACCATAGACCAAGGCTACCGGTTCCACTTCCACACCTTACCAGTAAAAAGAGGAATGCCAAACCTACCTGCAAATCAAAAAATAGAAGCTCTACAGCAGATAGCGAAATAACAAAGATGAGAGCTGTGGAAAGAGTACCAATAACAGAACAGGGCAAAGGATTCTACTCCAGACTCTTCCTAGTACCAAGAAAAGAGAAAAGTTGGAGACCTATTCTCGACTTGTCCATCTTAAACACATACATCATTGTCCCAAAATTCAAAATGCTGACCCTACAGCAACTTCTTCCCATGCTGGGCAAGGAGTGTTGGCTGGTAACTCTAGATCTCAAGGAGGCATACCTGCACGTCCCCATTCGACCAAATTGCAGAAGATACCTCAGATTTCTTGCAGGATCAGAGCATTATCAATTCTCAGCATTGCCCTTTGGCTTATCTACTGCGCCCAGAGTATTCACAAAATGCCTGGCATCAGTAATCGCTCACTGCAGACTACAGGGAATCCAAATTTATCCATACCTGGACAACTGCCTGTTACAAGCGGACAACAAAAGCAAGCTGACAACAGATTTACAAAGGGTCATTTACTTGCTACAAGCCCTGGGATACACAGTCAATTTACAAAAGTCAAGGCTGATACCATCCCAAACAAGAACATTCTTGGGCTGAATTGGACACAGTAAAACAAATGGCATTCCTAACTGCAGAAAAACAAAAGAACTCCCTCTTTACTTCTTGGCATTAACAAAGCAGAACAAACTAACAGCAAGAAAAGTTCTGCAGGCCTTGGGCTTCATGGCATCATGCATAATCTTGGTCCCACATGCCAGACTGCATATGAGAAAGCTACAGTGGTACCTAAAGAATTTATGGTCTCAGCACAGGCACAGCTTAGAAACAGAAATCCCACTAATCCCATGCCTAAAACAGGAGTTCCTATGGTGGGCTCAAGCATGCCAGTCAAACCCAGGCTTACCCTTCCACAACTTTCGAGCAAGCCAAACCATCACAACGGACGCCTCAGACCTAGGATGGGGGGCGCACATGCTGGACAAATGCATACAAGGATTGTGGACTCAAGACCAGCTGCACCTGCACGTAAACCAAAAAGAAATGCTGGCAGTAAAACTGGCAATCCAAAAATTCAGACCATTCCTCAAAGAAGGCCATTTGATAAGGACAGACAACACCACAGTCATGTGGTACATCAACAAACAGGGAGGCACTCATTCATACCCCCTATGCAGAATGACTTTGGACCTTTGGAACCTGGTTCTCAGCTACAACATCCAGTTACAGGCAATATTTGTGCAGTTACAGGCAATATTTGTGCCGGGAAAAGAGAACACCCTAGCAGACATGTTAAGCAGAACCACCTCGGATGCTCACGAATGGATGCTACACCCGGACATCTTCAAGGCCATCACAAAGAAATGGGGAATGCCACAAATAGATCTATTTGCATCCCCACTCAATCACCAGCTCAAAATATTCTGCACAAGGACATTCCACCCACTTGCATGGAAGGTGGACTCTCTATCCTTCAGCTGGAAAGGCCTGACAGCATATGCATTTCCACCTCTTCCCTTGATGCACAAGGTACTACTGAAAATCAGAGGAACGTCCAAGGATAATCCTGATAGCTCCGAATTGGCCAAGACAACACTGGTACCCATTGCTGAGGAGCATGTCTCGGGAGAAAATGTGGTCAATACCCCTGATGCCTTTGATGTTAACTCAGAACAACTACAACATCATGCATCCAAACCTAAAAACCTTGCAACTGACTGCCTGGAACATCACATAGCAGAAACTAACCCAGACCTTTCCCAAAGGGTTAAAGACATTATCCTTGAAGCCCGCAGACCTTCAACAAGAAGGAACTATGCAGGAAAATGGAAAAGGTTTGTCATTTGGAGTACTGAAAGAGGAAAAGATGTGTCGAACATAGATATTGCTAACATTCTGGAGTACTTGGCATAGCTTCTACATACATGCCTGTCCTATTCCTCCATCAAGATGCATGCATCAGCTATTTCAGCAGAATACAGCTTCGATCCACCTGTCTTTTCGCATCCTCTACTCAGGCAGTTCCTCAGAGGGATCAAGAATGTAAAACCTCCTAGGAAACCACCATTACCAGCATGGGACTTGAACTTTGTGCTAGAAAAGTTGACACTCCCTCCGTTTGAACCAGCAGCAACAGCAGATCTGCAACACCTGTCATGGAAAACTGCTTTCCTACTGGCAATTACCTCAGCAAGGAGGGTTTCGGAACTACAGGCCTTAATGGCAGTGCAACCCTTCCTAATCTTCCATCAAGATAGGGTGTCCATGAGAACTAATCCTACATTTATGCCTAAGGTGGTATCCAGAGTGTCTTTAAACCAGGCAATCCACCTACCTACCTTCTTTCCCAATCCACAGAACAGGGGGGAAAGACTGCTGCATACCTTGGATGTACATAGGCAGTTACGCTACTACCTGGACAGAACCAAAAGTAACAGAAAAACTGACCAGCTTTTAGTAGCCTATGCAACAGGAAGGGAAGGAAAAGCAATTTCCAAACAGACAATCTCCAAATGGATAGGAAATTGCATAAGATTCTGTTACTCCTACCATGGAAAACCAATTCCACAGAACATAAGACCGCACTCTACAAGAGCTACAGCCACTACCACAGCTTTCTTACGAGGAGTGGCAACCAAGGACATTATTGAGGCGGCTACTTGGACCTCCGTGCATACATTTGCCAAGCATTATAATTTACCTCTATACTCTAGATCCCGAGCAGGGTTTGCCACTGCTGTTCTGCAAGGGATCCTAACTACACCATAATTTTTCTTCCTCCACCCCTAGTTTGGCTATGGTATTCTACCCATTTGTTATGACTGCAGATGCATCCATGAAGGGCATAGTGCAGTTTTGTACCTACCATAAATGTAGATGTCCGAACTGGATAGCATCTGCAGTCAGGATTACCCACCCTCCTTCCCCTCTGTGGTACTCCTAGGGTATTTACCCTCCTAATAGCTAGCTGGGGGTCTCTTATGGTGTATTTGTTTGTATATATGTACATACATGCTTATTTTTTGTGTTTGCCTTCTACTTTTTTGGAAACATTGGCATTTATCCAGAATTTAGCCTTCCAAGAGGGCAACTGGCATCTGGGGTAAGAAACAGAGGAAAATGGCGTCGGCTGATGCCTTTATACCTGAAGACCAGCAGAGATGACGTCGGGTGAAGTGCGACATCAGCCGGACCCAGACTTTGGAATCCGGCCGACCGAAGGGCTGCCTGACGACAGGACAACCCATTTGTTATGACTGCAGATGCTATTCAGTTCGGACATCTACATTTATGGTAGGTACAAAACTGTACTTTTTGCATGAGCCCTTTTCATGTTTAAGTGGCACACTTGGCGTCAACTTTCTTGACTGTCCTTATTTCCTACCCCTTTTCTAAATGCTGGTTTGTAAACTGCATTTCAGACTTTATTTTGATGTTGGTTCCCAATGAAAGATTTTTGGCTACAAGGAATTCCATGCAGTCATTGTGCCTTGTTTGGCATTGCCAGTAGACAGCTCCACTTTTAAGTCATTTCTGCATTTTTTTAAGATGGTAGAATGTGCCTACTTGTTTCAGGTTGAAGCTGTCAGTGTGTGAGATGCATATGTCATAGATTATGTAATCTCTGAAATTGTTGTAAATTTTAATTCTTCATCAGTGAAGCTATGATAAGATTTTCTACTAAACAAAAGGACAAGCTTCTCAGCAAGCACCTCTCCGAGGAATTATTTTGATGTCCTTGTTTTCCTATGTTGCAGTATTCATAGTGTGGGATTTCCCACCTCAGATGACCTGATGTCGACTCCTATACAAAAGCTTAAGGCCTGGCTGCTGTAGTTGCATGGGACGTCTCATGCAGGGCCATAAACCAGGGACCATAAATGTGACATTTGCACGCACAGACCCCAGAACTTTTCAGCCACAGATGATGTTGGTTTCGACCGCTTTGCTCCTACTACCGAAGACTTGGAAAAGATAAGTACCCCATTGGGTTTTTTTTTTCTTGCGTTTCTTTTAGCTTGGTTGCTGTAGACTCTTTTAGCCAGTGTCCGAGAAAAAGAGCAAATGTAATTGCGTGTGTCCGATACCGCACAAAGACTCTCATGACCGGCGTGTGTTTTGCTTAGCACGGCCATAGGGCCTATTCCATTTGTAGGTCCTTCATGCCAAAGACCCTAAGCAGCTGGCTGGCCGCACTAAATTTGTATTTGGAAAGTCAAAGATTAAAATGCCTCACTCTCCGGATGGATCCCAAGTTGGCCACCCAAGCCGAACAATCGAGGAAGAAGGCAAAGATTTTCAGGCCTACCCACGATGCCACTTTGCATCGGATGCCCTTCCCGACTACTGAAACAGGGGCCAAGGGAGACCCGTTTACTCTTGTCAACTTCGGTTCCTCTGGAAGAGGCAGTTACTGCAGCCATGGACAGCATGTCTGCAAAGTTGATTCAGACGCTGGCCACAATGGACATCGAACCATTACTTGGTTGGCTGACCGAGATCTCTCCTGCTCCAGCCCAGGCCTCTGTCTCTAAGACTACCCCTGCGTTCACACCAACAAAGAAAAACAGAAAACTAGACACTTGAGTCCTACGCCTTAAGGAACTCCAGATTGTCAGTTGTTTGCCAGTTACTTAATGCAGGCCTTTATGGCCCTTAAGCCCACAGGTCGTTCACCTACTAACATTCCTGTGCTGAGCCCCAGACCAGCCTCTGCTTCCTCCCTGCCTTTACCCACTACTCAACAGGGAGTAGAAGAACCTGATCAGTTCTACTGCTCTTCTGAGGAATGTTTCCTATGTCTCTTAAATTGCTTCACCTGTGGATTATTACTCCCCAGACGAAGACTCTATTGAAGGAAATTCCCCACCAGAGGATATTACCTTTGAGGAAACACTTTCATTTTTAAAATAATTTCAAGTGGGATACTACTTTGATGTCAGATGCCCAGAAAAGCAATTTTGAACTTCTGCAACTTGAGTCTCCCTCTCCATCTATTCCTCCTGTGCTTCCATCCCTCCTGGATGCCTTTAACTGAGTCTCCAAGAATCCAGATGCTCAACCTCCTGCCCGTAAAAGGCCATATAGGTTTTACGTAGTTCCTGATGAAACCTCCACTGGCCGACCCGACCCAGCAGTTGCTGTGTCCCCAGACAAAGTCTAGGCAATTACCTTCTGCTTCACTTTTGCCAACAGATAACAGTAAAACCATGGACAGAATGGGTAAGAAGGTATACACCTCCTCTACCCTGGCCTTCAGGGCTATCCGTTACCAAACCCACATGGTTAAGTATGCCTTGGACCTGGTATCCCAGGCTTCCTCCTTGCTGGCCTCTACCCCCAGACTGTCTTACCAAAGCTAAAATTGCATCAAAACTGTTTCTAGCTACACATGTAGCCAGACACTCTATTAGGTGCAGTTATGATGCAGCAGAGGCGTCAGCCAGGTCTGCTGCTTCTGTATCTGCCTTGCGCAGATACTCCTGACTTCGCTTGCAACCTCTATCAGAGGATTTTAAATCCAAAATCATGGATGTTCCACTGGACCACAAGAGAAAAGCAAAGAGAACTGCTGGACGTTAAGCATCTGCTGGTGTCCCCCTTCCCTAGATATTACAGGAACTATCCAGCAAAATTATCCTTGTTGGGACTCTCTCAGCGTCACGTTCTTCCTCCTCAAAGCCATGTAGGGGATCCAGGAGATGGCCTTACTCCATACCCTCCAACTCTCAGCCCCCAGCCAACGGCCCTTTCCAGACAGAAGGGGCCCTTCTTCAGCATGATTGTCCTGCTCATCTGCCTCTGTCCACCCGCCTTACCCCACTGCCTTCCCTACTGGAAAACCATCACCTGAGATCTTTGGGTTTTTTCCAGCATCTAAAAAGGATATTTTCTATCCTGGAAGGAAAAACCAAAATCAAAAAAAGGATTCCCTTGCCTCCAGAAAATCAGCTTAATCTATTCCCCTCTCATTTTAGAAGACTTCCTGATTCTAGTAACTATAGTACCAGGACAGGAAGGACAAGGCTTCTATTCCTGTCTTTTCTTAGCTCCAAAAAAGATGGCCCTTGGAGACCAATCCTGGACTTATCCTATCTGAACCTGTTCCTAAAGGTTCCCTTCAGGATGCTCTCCAACACCTCTTCCCCTCCCAAGCCTTCATGATGGTCACTGTAGACTTAAAGGATGCTTACCTGCACATTCCTATTGGGCCCTCACAGAGGAAATTTCTGCGCTTCACTAGCCACTCTTCACTCTTTCAGTTTATAGCCTTGCCCTTTGGCTTGTCTACTGCTCCCACAGTTTTTACAAAATGCTTGGCCCCAGCCATTGACTGTTGCAGTACCAGGGGAGTACAAATCTACCCTTATCCTGGACAACATTCTCATTCTAGCAGAATCAAGAGTCCACCCTACAAACCCCATCTCAAGTTCACCATGTCTGTCCTTCATATAACTTGGGATTCACCCTAAACCTTAAGAAATCCTCTCTCCTTCAACAGGACAAACTTTTCCCTAGGCTGCAGGAACAAAACAGACCTGATGAGATTCTTTCTCTCACCGGACAAAGTGCAGTCCCTCTCCAATCTTCAAAGCCTGCTTTCAGAATCTCATCTATCTGCAGGACAGTTTCTGCAAGTTCTAGGTCTCATGGACACCACTATTCCCATGCTCCCATTAGCAAGGATGCACATGAGAAAATTCCAATGGTACCTAAAGAATGTGTGGTCTCAGAGCTAGCATCCACTTGACAAACTTATTCCGGTTCTGCCCTGCTTAAAAACAGAGCTAAAGTGGATTCAGCAAATTTCACAGAATCAGGGCATTCCGCTGAAACTCTCCCACCACCACTCAATCCATGCACACATCTGCATCAGACCTAGGGTGGTGGGCAACGTTACAGGACTTCAGGGTACAGCATTGTTGGACCCCCTGCCTTGCAAAAGCAACACAGTGTCAGCAAACTGACTGCTGTCTTGCTGGCTCTAAAGGTCTTCCTTCCCATCTTTGAAACCAGGGCTGCTCCACATTGTGACAGCACAGCTGTCATGTGGTACTTGAACAAACAAGGAGAGACAAAGGCATACCAGTTATGACGGATAATCCTACAAATCTGGTAAATGGCAGCCCACCACAACCATTTCCTGTAGGACTCTTACATCCCTCTCAGGAAAACAAACAAGCGACTTGCTCAGCAGAACATCCTCTCCGCAACATGAATGGATGTTGGACAGGGATACCTTCCTAGACATAGTCCACCAGTGGGGCCACCTCAAGTGAATCTGTTTGCCTCCCCCAGAACAGGCAGCTAAACAAATTCTGCACCAGGGATCACACACCACTAGCCTGGAGAGTGAATGCCTTCAGCTTTCCATGGAAGGGAATGTTCCTGTATGTCTTTCCCCCCTTCCCTCTAATTCAAAAGGTCCTTCTGAAAATCAAGAAAGAATGACCAAAAATCTTGCTGGTGACTCCCCATTTGCCAAGGCAACACTGGTTCCCCCTTCATTCCCTAGCCAAGGGCAGTCACCCCAAGTTTTACCCCACAAGGTGGACCTACTAACGCAACAAAAGGGATCTCATTCGCCCCCAGCTGTTTTTTGCTGCACCTAACTCTTTGGCTGATCAACTTCTGATCTCTTTCAGACAACACTGCATGTGCTCTCAGTCCTGAGGGAGGCCAGGAAGCAAACTACTAGAAACAACTTTGTCTAAATAGCAGAGATTCTCTAAATGGTGTTCCCTTAAGGATAGGGACCCTTTTCAGGTGGATCCCTCACTTGTCCTTACCTATATATGTGAGCTCATTAAGGAGGGACTAGCATATTCTTCAGTGAAAGTCCACCTTTCTGCCGTTTCTGCTTGCTTGCCTTTACAGCCACCACTGCTTTCCAGACTGGACGTGAAACTTTTCCTGAGAGGGGTCTTGCATATCAGACCACCAAGAGAACCCATTCCTCCTCCCTGGGACCTTAATTTTGTGCTGGAAAAACTCACCTTGCCTCCTTTTGAGCCAGCCAGCACAGCTTTTCTGCAAATGTGCACATGGAAAATGATTCTCATTGGTCATTGCCTCTGCTAGAAGCGTCCAAACTACAGGACCTCATGGCCTGTCCTCCTTACACCACCTTCCACAATGACAGGGTGACCTTGAGCACAAATCCTTCCTTCATGCCCAAGGTGGTGAACGAGCTGTCCTTAAATCAGTCCATTCACCTACCAAACTTCTTCCCCTCTTTAATACCGCAGAGAGGATCCTTCATTCCCTAGATGTGCACAGACAACTGAGTTTCTACTTGAACAAAACTAAGTCCTTCAGAAAATCTGACCAACTCTTTCATCTCCTTCCACCCCAGGGCTCTGGGTAAGGCAGTCTCCAGACAAGTAGTTTCCTGCTGGATCAGGAAATCCATTCTCTCTTGCTGCTCACACCATGACAAACCATTGCCTTCCGAGTTGGGGCTCATTCTACTAGAGGCATGGCTACCTCCAAGGCTTTTCTGAGAGAGCTGGACACAGCCTCCATCATGGAAGCAGCTTACCTGGTCTACAGTTCACACATTCACTAAACACTACAAACTAGTCCCAAGTCTCTAGGACCAGAGCAGGATTTGCCAGGGCAATCCTGCAGGAGTTCTTGGAATCCTCTGCCCCTCCCTTCACTCCTTCTAGCTGTGGTACTCTCCCACAGCAGGAATACTGCAACATAGAAATAGAAGGACATAGAATAGTTGTGTAAAATCTTACCATAACCATAGATGTCTTTCTCTTCCATATTGCAGTATTCCTTCCCACCATCCATGACACCTTTTTTCTCTCTACTGGATGGTTGGTCTTTGACCTCTGTCTCAACTCCCTACAGGCTAATCTGTACAGCCCTTCAGGAACATCTGCTCCTTATTTTCAACTTGTTCTTCTGTACACCTTATCCTGGCTTCAAGTTCTGAGATGTGTGTGCAGATGTCACATTTATGGTCCCTGGTTTATGGCCCTGCATGTAATGCCCCAAGCATCTACAGCAGCCAGGCTTAAGCTTTTGTATAGGAGCCGATGTCTGGTTGTCTGAGGCACCAGGTTATGGTAAGATTTTACACAACTATTCTTTATACACACTGTGCCAAGTTTTGGCAAGAACATTTTGGGTTGAAAAGTTTTTAAAAGGCGGCATGGCAGCTCAGTAATATTTTTAAAGGGACGTTTGAGAGCTGCTAGCTTTGTTATAAAGAGGCTGCTGGCACTACAGTGGGGATGACAATTTTAAAGTAAAAATATTGGGCAGTGTAATTCACTGTTGAGAGAACATGGGAAGGGGATGAGTGGATAAAGGAAGTGAGCAGATGACTGGCAGAAAGTCAGATGTAGAAATATTAAAATGTGGAAAGTTACTGGAATATGAGTGACAGTAGTAGAGGATAGAAGGGATGGAGGACTAAATGAATATTAACTACAGTAGTTTAATCAGTTTCCTTCATGTAATTTTTTGAATTTTCTGCCTTTGAGGGTTGTACATGGTTTATCTTAAACGTGAAGGAGATACTTCTCTCTATTTTCTCTAGTAAGTTTGTATTTGGGAAGGTACCTTAATGCACTTACTAGATTATACCTTTTCCAGACATGCTTCTCATTTACTGAGAGTTTTCATATGTATGAGCTTTGCATTTTGGGGATCATGGATTTCTTAAAATCTGTTCTCTAATATTTATGCTGTATCTTTTTGTGATTAGTCACCTTTCATATATTTCCCAGAGTCTGCTCACACGTTGAGCAGATTTTTCAGCCTTAAAGGTTTAGAAAAGGTAGTTGCACTCAAATGGACTTCAGAAATTGCATTCAGTGAATTTTCCTTTTGCCCTTTTTTTGGCAGGAAAAAACTAAGAGTGGCAAGCTCCTCGCTTACCTTTGACACTTAGTTGAGAAAAGGATAGGTGTAAATTGCTACTTCGAATTTTGTATTTGTGCTGACAGTCCCCTTGATCTGTGTCAAGTTTATTAGTTTTCTGTCAAAAATTGCCATCATTCTATTTCCCTTTGACACTAGCAGGTCTTTCTACTGCATTGACATTAACCTATCTTGGTCACTTGTAAGCACATCTGTAATTTGTCTTTCAAAGTTAGGTGCGTTTCTCAACTTCACTGTTTTCCAGCTCATAACTGAATGACTTGCACCTTTTATGACAAGCGTTTCCCAGTGAATGTTTCTAATGAGCATTTTTCCACATTGTTTTATGATAAATGTGTTGTATGTTGCATCACTTCAGATACGTTAAAATTGCATTTTATTTTGTTGCTTTAAAAAAAAAGTTTGACATTGCTGAAGGTGGAGATTGTGCTTTATTCTGCTAGCCCGCGTAAGTGGGGAGGAAAAAACAGATTTCTTTCAGACCAGTACTTTAGGAGCAGAGAGTTGTGCATTAGAGATTACCCGTTTTCACTGTGAAGCTAGTATGGTTTTATTTATTCATTTACTGATCTGTCTTTTTTTTTCTTTTCTTACAGCAAGCAAGGATTTGGCACAGACTTCCTATTTCATGGCTACCAACAGGTTGTTATCCTGACCCTCTTTGTTGCACTTTATAGCACACTATAGCTTCCTTTACTGCAGGGTACCCTCCATGTGTCCATAGCTCTTGATGCAACAAGGGACTGGGCCATCTACAGTGGTGGTACCTACTTGTTTGCAGTGCGGTGTATTGTACGAGGGCTTTCTGGGCACAAAGGGGTTAAATGCACAATGAGAAGTGTAGTGGTGCTTTCTTATTTACACGATATTGAGTGCATAAGTCTAAAAATTGGTAGCCTGAATAGCAGCTAAAGATTACAGAGATAAACTTAACGTAGAAAGCTGGAGCATATTGGTAAGTATATAGGCATTTCTGGTTTTACGCTTCTCACTGAATTGGGTCTGTAAACTGGCAGAAAGTGTTTAACAGTCTTTAAATTTCAGATATGTTGAAAAATGAAATGCAGACTAGTGGGCTTCACTTTGAATGTACTAGGAATGCCAGAATGGTGGGAATGTTTAAGACCTCTCGCATTTGGGTTTTAATTTAATTACCAGGAAATCAGTTGTCCAGCTTTATGATGAACATTTTTATGAAGCAAGTTCACATATCCATTTTAAATTAACTTCTGAGTCAGTTAACACTAAGACTTCAGTGTTGACTGTTCCACTGTGGCATTTCTTAACTTAAATTGAAAGTTAAGCCCATTTTTGTTTTGTAACTGAAATGTTGCTTTTGATTAATGAATTCTCCCTCTTGTTTTTGTTTTTCGTCTGTGTAATTTCATTACATCCCTTTCTGGAATGTTCACTGCTGCAGTCTGCATCTTACAACATTTTGTCTTCAGTACAAACCAACTGTAATAGCATGTGTATGCATTCATTTGGCTTGCAAGTGGTCCAACTGGGAAATTCCTGTGTCAACAGACGGCAAGCACTGGTGGGAGTACGTAGATCCATCTGTCACACTTGAGTTGCTTGACGGTAAGTAGCTTGGTGTAGCAGTTTCCTTATGTTCTGCTGACTTGCAAGTTATGGCCCCCACCCAGGTGTTGATGCCTGGCTTTTTTAAGTATTGCTTTATGGGAGTTGCGTTTTTAGAGAATAAAGGATGCTTTTTAGCTGAACTACATTCTAGCAAATGTTAACACTAATTATAAACTTAGCTGTGTTGATCTTTAAAGTGGTTGTTTCATTTCATTATTACCATACTTTTGAAGTAGCCCCCACATGTATTTTGAGAACAGATACCTGTTATGTATGTTGCCAGAATATTCCAATGCTCATTGTATGTAATCAACTTTAGATCTTATTGCCTGGACTTCAAATGCAAAAGGTCTGACTTGTGGTGCAGTATCCAGAGTTTAGCCCCTGTTGCCCTTTACAGTTTAGGCGGGTGTCCACTTCTTAGGGATTTCAGGACATTCCCTTCAGACAGCTGACATCCTCCCACATTATATTTATATTCTTGCCACAGTTTAGAATATGTATTGCTTGTGCATTTAGTCCGGTGCTGTACCACCTTCAGAGCTTAGTCTAACAAGTACCCTGTTGAGGAAAATGTTATCCCTTTTATTGTATACCTTAATGTCCTATTCCCGTGTTGCAGTATTGTGTACATATGGGTTTTCTCCTTTTGCTACCTGAACGTCTGGTCAGTATACAAAAGATTTCGGTCACTGTATGGTGCGTGGGATAATTGACGTGGCTAACAGAGCATGGTCTATAAAAGTGACGTCTGCACGCACCAGCCCTTAGAACTTCTCAGGATGCCAGTTGAACGTCAGGTGTTCTGCCTTCCCAGCCGTCTGATTCTAGAGAAGTCAGATAAGTGCCCCGTTGGGGAACCTTTTCAGTCATTGTTAGTTTCTAATGCTTGCTCATGTCATCCAGAAAGGGCAAGTGTAAGTTCAGCCATCAGATACCTTTCAAGGATGCCCATGATCAGTGCTTGTTTTGTTTAGGTAGGTTGCACAACCACGAGGCCTGCACCATCTGCCAGGTGTTTGTGCCCAAAACTCACTGTAGCCGACTCTACGTGCTTAACTTCTATTTAGAAAAACGTCTGAAGCAATTAGCATTAGGTATGGTGGGTTTCACAGATGTGCCTGCCAAACTGCCTAAAAAGACCAAGACCATCAGGTCTACAATTGCTGCCGCGCCTCCTGTGGCCGATGTCTGCCTGGTTGAAGACTCAGGCTCTGATGCTTAGGATACAGCGGGTAACTGTACGGAAGCAGCACAATCCTGCATAGAGGGCACGTCCACAGAGGCTTTTCAGATGTTGAGGGGGAAACCTGCGAGTTCGTTAGGACTGTCGGACCATTTTGTTTCCATGCAGGCATCCGACTCTAGGCCTTCCATGGGTCAGACACCCCTAGGCTCTTTCTAAAGGAAGGAAAATAGAAAGCATGCGTCTCCTGCTCCTTGAAAGTACTCCGGATTGGCAGGCTTTTGGTCAAAGCCTCTTTAATGCCTTTATGGCCTTATGGCCTACCACTTCAGGGGCAGCCGCAATTCCTCCTCCAGTCCTGAGCCCCAGGCCTCGGGCGTCAGAACCTTCTTAGAGGAAAGAGGAAGAACACTCTTCTGAAGAATCCCTTTCATATGCCTCCCACCTGCCTTCTCCCCTGGGATATGGTTCCCCATAGGAAGAATCTGTTGATCCAGACTCATCAGCAGAGGATCTAACCTTTGTGAAAACTATTGCCAAAGTGAAGGAACACTAAGTGGGAATCGATTGAAATGACAGAGGTACAAAAAAGGTATGACTTCATTCAGATGGACCCCCCCCCAACTCCTACTGCTGTTCCTCCCATTCTTCCTGCTTTCTTGGATGCCTTCTCAGCAGCTTCCCTGAACCCAGACTCTCGGCCCCCTGCACACCATACAGGCCTGATAGGTTTTATAAAGTCCCTGAGACTGCAGAATTCCTTAAGTGCCTTGCTGCAGACCCTGCCACAATTTCATTTCAACTGATGAGGCTTCTGAACTACTGCCTTCCACAACCCTGCTGACAAGGACAGCAAAACCATGGAGCATTTGGGTAAGAAAACCTATACTTCTATTACTCTGGCTTTCAGAGCAACTAATTGTCACACGCAGCTAAATGTGCCTTATACTTTTTGGAGATTTCCAAGGAATTGTCTCACTCTCCTGACTGCAGCCAAAGCTCAACTCTTCTCTAGTTGCCCTTACTTTTCAGGTTACCAGGCACTCATTATCAACTGCAGCTATGATGCTGCTGAGGCCTCAGTTAGGACAGCAGCATCAGCCTTAAGGTATTCCTGGCAATGCCTCCAACCCCTACCCAGATTATTTTAGAGCTAAGCTGGTTGATGCTCCTTTGGACAGTACAGCCCTGTTTGGAGCACAAATGTCTGACTTATTCAAGTTCTTACAGTAAAAGGGGAAAGAGATGCAACACTTAACACGTACTTGTTTCCCTTATTCCAAAATTCCACAGGAATTCTCCTGTCAAAACACAATTTATCAGAAAACAATCATGCCCTGCTGCTTCTACTAGGCCTGGAACAGCTTTCCCTATTACAACCAGTGCTAGAGAACCTGATGACTCGAGGCACCATTCATGCAGTTCCACTGTCTGCAATAGGAAGAGGCTTCTACTCTAGGATTTTTCTGGTTCCAAGAAAAGGCAGTCCCTGGAGGTCAATTCTGGACTTGTCACTTCTCAGCCTCTTCCTTCAGGTACCAACCTTCAGGATGCTAACTTTTCCCAACTCTTTCCAGTCCTACTCCCTCAAGGGTTCATTGCCACCTTCGATACCAAGGATACCTACCTTCACATCCATATTAGGCCCAGTTTAGGGAAATACCTGAGGTGCTCTGTGGGCTCTCTTCACTTTCAAATTTTCTGTCTTGCCCTTTGGGGCTTTCCACTGCACCCAGAATTTTTTCCAAATGCCTGGCTCCAGTTATTGCCTTGGAATCCAGATATTTCCTTACTTGGATGACCTGCTCATTTAGGCAAACTGCAAACAGATCCTCCTGCAGCATTTGCAAAGTGCCATTACTCTCCTGCAGTCCCTGGGATTTTAGGTCAATTTCCCAAAATCCCAACTGGAGCCTACACAAGACAGTTTTCTTGGGGTGCAGGATCCGTACAGATGTAATGAAAGCCCACCTTCCGCCCCAAAATGTAGAAAGCTTGACACAATACCCGCTTTTGGTCCTTCACACCACTGAATTGACGCAAGGCAGTACCTCAGGCTGCTGGGCTACATGGCATCAACTATCCCCGTGTTACCTTTAGCAAGACTCCACATGAGGAAGCTACAATAGTACCTCAGGTCAGTTTGGACGCAGCACCCCCTCAAGTCCCAGGCCCCCCCAAGTCCCAGGGTCCCCCCAAGTCTCAGGGTTCCCCCTCCTCCCTCCCCCCTCAAGTCCCATGGTTCCCCTCCTCCCCCCCCCCCCCCAAGTCCCAGGGTTCCCCTCCTCCCCACCTCAAACAGGAAATATTTTGGTGGTTGAATCAGGTGAACCTCAACCCAGATCTTCCCCCTACAACCATCTCAACCCAAACAGACCATGTACACAGATACCTCAGACTTAGGCTGGGGAGCAATTCTGGGGCACCTGAAAGTGCAAGGAGTATGGCCAATGCCACACAGGAAGTAGCACATCAATATCTGAGAAATGAGGGCAGTGTTGCTGGCCCTGCAGGCCTACCAAACCAATCTCCATCCAGGACCCCTAAAATTCTTAGACAATACCACAGTGCTGTTGTATCTCAATACGCAAGGGGGGACCAAATCTTATTTGCTTTGCAGACTAGCTCTTCTGGTGTAAGAACTGGCCACCTCTCAGGGAGTGACTTTACAGGTGGCTTACATACCTTCACAACAGAATTCTCAGGCTGACTACCTCAGCAGATCCATGACGAAGACACATGAATGGATGATGCACAGGAATGTCTTCCTAGACCTGGTTCACTGGTGGGGTAGACCTCAAACTTGTTTGCCTCCTCCAACAGGCAACTTCCTTCTGTACCAGACTACTAGAAGCTCAGGCTGTGGCGACAGCTGCCTTTTCAGTTTCCTGGATGGGGATGTTTCCCTTTGCATCCCCCTTGTTCAAAAGGTCTACCAAAAATCTTGCTGTTGACTCTATTGGCCAAGACAACATTGGTTCTTCCCTCCTGTTACAGGTTACCCCCCCTCCCCCCAGAGTAGATCACCTCACACAGGACAAGGGATCCCAAAGCCACCCACAGTAGCAATCTCTTCACCTCACCCTGTGGGTAATAGGATTCTGATCCCTTTCGGACACCTTTACAATGAGGACATGTTCACTATCCTGCAGGAGGACAGGAAACCAAATACCAGGAACGCTTACCTAGCTAAGTGGAAGAGATTCTCCATATGCTGTCTCAAAAGGCAGTTGGACCAGTTGCAAAGTGAGACTCCTCTAGTACTGTCTTTCCTGTGTGAACTTTTGCAGACAAGGTTAGCATTCTCATCAATTAAAACCCATTTGTCTTCCATTTCTGCATGTCTTCCCCTGGTTCCCCCCTTAGTGTCCAGACTTCCTGCAAAGCTGTTCCTTAAGGGGGGGGTCATCTCGGACCACCAAGGAAGCCCTTTTCCCCCTCCATGGGACCTGAACTATGTTTTACAAAAGCCCCCCCATTCGAGCCAGCTGCTAAAGCTTCTGTAAAACACTGCACATGGAAGACTGTCCTCTCAGTGGCCTTGACCTCAGCTGTGAGAGTGTCCGAGTTACAAGCCCTTATGGCTGTTACTCCCTTCCTAGTATTCCACACAGACAGGGTTACTCTTAGAACTTAACCCTTCATGCCCAAGGTGGTTAGTGACATTTCCT
The DNA here is from genome assembly GCF_019279795.1 of Protopterus annectens. NCBI lineage: Eukaryota > Metazoa > Chordata > Ceratodontiformes > Protopteridae > Protopterus > Protopterus annectens. The sequence continues at coordinate 1,399,117,179 of NC_056737.1, forward strand.
TAAATCAGGCCATCCACCTTCTTCCCTAATCTACAGGGAGAGACAAAGTGTGTACTTTATTCCCTGGATGTGCATAGACAACTCAGATTGTATCTGCACAAGACCAGGTCCATCAGGCAGGCTGTTCAACTGTCTCCTTCCACCCTAGGGAAGGCAGTATCTAAATTTCAACATGGATTTCCAAAGCCATTACCTTTTGTTACAAACACCATGGGAAATCCCTGCAGGGTACTGTCAAAGCACACTCCACCAGAGCAATTGCCTTCTCTGGGGCTTTCTTCAGGGTTTGGACACTTCCACTTTACTTGAAGCGTCCACTTGGTCTTCTGTGCATACCTTCACCAAACGTAAGTTGGACCACATCTCTAGGGCCAGAGCTGGATTTGCTAGGGCTGTCCTCCTTGGATTCCTGGAGAATTCTACTAGGCCACCCCCCTTCCTCAGTGAGCTTTGGCACTCAACCACATGTACAGAATACTGCAACATGGAAATAGGAGGACATAGAAAAGTTGTGTAAAATCTTACCATAACCATATATGTCCTTTTCCATGTTGCAGAATTCCTTCCCACCCACCTACCCCTCCTGGTATATGGCAGTTCCCTTTTTGGATGGCACATGATTGGCTTTATCCTTAAAAGGGCAGGTTCCGACTAGGGCACTCAGTTCTGAGGGCTGGTGTGCAGACATCACTTTTATGGCCCACGCTCTGTTAGCCATGTCAGACATCCCACACACCATACAGTGACTGAAATCTTGTGTACTGGCCGGACGTTTGGGTAGCAAGAGGAGAAAACCCATATGTACAGAATACTGCAATATGGAAGAAGGCATCTATGGTTATGGAAAGATTTTACACATTGTTTTTTTTTTTTAAGGTTGTGGGGTTGAATAGGGTCAGATATATGTATACAGTTTAAGGCATGTCCACCCTTAAAGAAGGCAAGTGGTGTTGCATTTACTAGATCCCACATGTTTGACAGCTAATGTGCATTATATTTAGACCCAGAACCAGATATTGAAAACTGTATAGTTTTTCTAGGCTTCACAACGAAAACTCTTGGGAGCATTCTTCAGTCCTGAATAATGTTTCAGGAGAATTCTGGAATTTGGCTTGTACTGACATGGAGTCTTTCATTTCGCCCCCAGCCTCTGAGATCACTACTAAAAAAATATTATAAAATCAAATTAAACATTAGTGTTCGACATCCTGATCAGCTTGGGAGTTAGTCCCAGCAAGAAATTTATAGCCCAGAGCTTTTACATCCCAGGGGACCTGCGATCTCTTAAGCCCTTTAGATTGCTAGGCTTTGAGATCGGGATATGTCCCACTAGTCCAGGATCCCCAGTGGTATTTTTATCAGATACCAAGTTACTGTCTGGTGACTGTGGCGAGTGTATGTTGCTTCAGAAGGGAGGGATAGTCTGCCTACCATTTGGTAGAGAAGACCTCCAAGATGTGGTTGAGTCCTATTCCTAACCCCATTCAGGAGGACTCAAAACTTTAAGCATAGGGCTGCTGCCTTCAACTCCCTGCAACTTGTTCCCAACTCAAACTGGCAGATATTTAATACCCCTCTCCCAACCATGCTGTTCCCCAGGAGTAAATCTGTGGCCCAAGGATTCATTTAGATCCTGCAGAGCTTGTAGCCAAGTTCAGGTTAACCTTCAGTCTCTGTAATCCCTCTGCCAAAAAAAGTGAACCCTTTCCTTGTAGGGATAGTAGACGCCTCATAGAATGAGGGGGAGGAGTTTGGTTACTGTCAGATGTCTCTACCCCCACCTTGGTAATATTTAGTTGGTCTTTCTAGGATGACAGACTGCTTCAAATTATAAGCCAGAGACGTGTACTCTCAGGAGAATTTTTTTGATTTACTGACTGCTCTTATTACTGTGGTAATTCCTCCAGCCTCTTGAAGTTAGAAGGTGCATTCCATGCAGCCTAAGAAACCTGACTCCAATCTCTCTGTTCCTTAAGAATCCTCCTTCAGGATCTTTGAGTCCCATAGATTAATTTATAGAAATCTTGTGACTGCTCCAGCAGTGGTGTGTGTGTGGGTGCAGAGAAGGGATCAAAAGCAGTGACTGCTCCTGGAAAAATACAGCAGTGTGCTGGACTGTTTTGAGAAGAGTATACATAGCTGCTACACTGGCCTTCAAAGCCCGTTAATTGTCACACACACGTGAGCTTCAGATTGCAGTCCTAAATCACACAGAGAAGACTGGGTATGTTTCTAAAGATCTGTGGGCAAATAAATTGAATCTTAATGGCTCAACCCGTCATTGTGGTTATGTGGATGCAGCAGCTGTGGGATCCGTTATTGGGAGGCATGCCTGACTTGAGGCTACAACCCCTGCCAGAGGATGTCATGCAGCCCATTAGCTTACCAACCTCGATAGGGATATGCTCTTTGTGAACCCTACTATTGAGAGGATAACTGTAAAAACAGCCTTTTCAAATCCTCTTGTCTTGTGTGACATGAATTACCCATCAAGGTTTTGGGTCTCACCATTGCAGGTGAAACAAACATTTGCAAACCAATCTTAATTGTCTGCATTAACAACAAAGTGAGGTAAGTCACTGATAGTACTAGTGACAGGAAGGGTAGAAGAACCCTGGAGAAATCCTCCAGGTTCCATACCCCCTGAGTATCAGACATTACAGTTTGTAACTTCTCCCTCAAAACAGCACCCCAGCTTTGTCCTCTGCCCATCCTGTCCTCCCCAAAGGTAGGAATGGTAACATTGTTTAAACTTGCAAAGCATCAGAAAATACAAGTAGATGCTGCAGGTAATCTGTCAGGTTTGCAAACTCCAGTTTCCAAGAAAGCCAAATAATGTAACAGTTCCACCTGTACCAGAGGACCAAGTAAATCTCTGCTCCCTTTTACTGGAGCTTCTATCTGAGTAATATCCCTGCCAAACCAGGACTGGAATGGGGGATGTCCTATTCCTATGTTGCAGTATTCTTTGTGTGGGATTTCTCCGCCTCAGGTGACCCATACGTCTGCTCCTGCACAAAAGCTTCAGCTTGGCTGTTGTATGGGACGTCACACGTAGGGCCATAAACCAGGAACCTTAAATGGTGACGTCTGCATGCACAGACCTCAGAACTTTTCCGCAAGACATCTTAAAGCTAAGTACCCTGTTGGGGTTTTCTTTAACCTTTAGCTAAGGCTTGGTTTGTTGTAGTAATCTTTAGTCTATGTCCGCAGAAAAGGGCAAATGCCAATGTGGGCACCAGATACCCTATAAAGATGTGCATGACCGCTGCGGTTTTTGCTTGGGCCGGGAGCACGATTACAACGCCTGCTCTATCTGCTAATCTTGTTACTAAGACCCTACGTAGCTATCTGGCTGCACTTAATCTCTTTAGAAAACCAATGACTTAAAAAAATTAACACTCGGGATGGATCTCATCTTGGAAGCCCCGATTGAACCTCTGAGAAAGAAGGCCAAGATTCCTAGGCCCTCTTCCACTACTGCTCCACTTATGGACACCCCGCCAGCTGCCAGTTTAGAAGTTGAGGGGCGTCCTACAGATCTATTTACTTTTACGGTGACCTTTGAAAAACCCGCTTCGCAGTTGACAATCACATCCCTAGAGCTAACCCAGACATAGGCTACCGCTGAGGTTGAGGGGGAACTAGACACAGCCAGGCCGTTGACCGTGATTCCTCCTCCAGACACAGCTACCCTTAGCCAGGCATCTGATTCTAGGCCTATGCCTAAGTCTACCCCAGTCAAAAAGAAACAAAAAAAAATCTGGCTACACCTACCAAAGGCCTGCCTGACTGGCATTCCTTCACCTCATCTTTGATGCAGGCCTTTATGGCCCTTAGGCCATCAGCCTCTTCTCCAACTGCTTTTCCTCTCCTCAGCCCTAGGCCTGCCTCTGCCTCCTCTGTTGCACCACCTACCTCACAAGACCAGGAAGAAGACCAAGAGACCTATTATTCATCTTCAGATGAATCTGTATCTTACATTTCCCAAATAGCCTCTCCAAGAGTTTTCTTCCCTAGATGAAGAATCCATTGAAGGGGACTCCCCTCCAGCGGATATCATCTTTGGTGAAACCATAACCAAAATAAAGGAATACTTGGTCGGACACCTCACAAATGTCTGATACTCATAGGTCTTTTGAACTATTACTAGTGGAATCTCCCTGCCCTTCTGCCATTCCACCTATCATTCCTGCTTATTTAGATGTTCATCGTGTTTCACTGTTGCAGTCATTACAATTGGGTTATCCTGCTGGCAGGCTGCCCGCAGTCTGCCCGAGTTCCAACGTCTAGGTCTGGTGTCTGTTGCTGTCGCCTCCTCCCTGACACACGTGCGCCAGGGGTATAAAAGATGTAGCAGACACCATTTTCTCCTGTCTTGTCTTCCCGCGCGGTGCCCAAAGCAAAAGCAGTTCGCAAGTGCAGGTTGGCCGACTCCTGAGATTTTCAAATTAGAATTTCAGATCCGAAGTCTTCATTAAAGCTAAGTACCCCGGAAACTTTTTTTCTTGCTCCAGACCTATGTTAGAAAAAGTTAATATTTCTTGTGGGAAGCAAATTACCGCATGAGGATTTTCATTTTTACTGTATTCCTTGCCTAGGCCCTGACCACGACGTTGCTAGTTGTCTGTTCTGTGCTAGATTTAACCAGTGCACTATTGAGCGTCAGTACGATTTTGCTTTTCATTACTTTGGCAGAAGATTCAATTATATTATGCTGTCGGAACAGCCAGCTACCAGAGTTTATAAAAAGTGCAAAGAAAAAGAAAAGGACAGACATCTGAGGTCCAAAACAAACGAGGCTTCCGTTAGACCTGTCGCCGGTTCTCAGTGAGGCGCTTTCACAGCCCCTGACGCCCGCTACCTCAGAGCCACAGGACCCTTCCGACTCCCACATGGAGCTGACTAGGCCGCTGGAAGCTCTAGGTTTTGGACACTCAAACTTTTCCCTCAGATGGGTACGGAGCCGCTGAGCAGGCATCGGCTTCTGAGGGTGTTTTCAGGCCTAAACAGTTATATTGAAAGCCATCTTCAGCTTCAAAGGCAAAGACTAAAGCAGCTCTAAAGACAAAGAAACAAGTATGGCATTCTCCTGGACAGGCCTCAATGCCTAAAAAACAGATGCTTAAAATGGCCGGAGACCTAATTAATTTGATCAGGGGTCCCCATCCCCCTCTTGATAAGAGGCCTAGGCAAGAGATAGAATATGAATCTTCCGATCAGGTTTCCATTTCTTCTGATTCCTCTTCTGAACAGGAATATTCCCTTCCTCCCTATGAGGATTCTGATGAATCTATCCCTACAGCCTCACCTCCTGAGGATTATTCTTTTGGGGAAACCCTGCATATTGTAAGGGAGCATTTCCATTAGGAGAGCCAAGATTACTCAGAGTCCAAGAAAAGGCTCAGACTTCCTTTCATTACCCCAGCACAGGCCCCTTGCTATTCCTCCTGTTTTAGACATTGTAGACTATGTATTTTCAGAGTCCGGTCTGTCTCCTGACTCTTTACCACCGGCTCCTGTTAAGCCAGACAGATACTGCAAGGTTCCTGATTCTCATAAATTTGTTTACAAAAACCCTGCTGCTTACCCAGAAACTATATATCAGGGTCCCAAGGGGGTCAAGCCTTCCACTGCAAAAACCCCTATCCCCTCTGATAGGGATTCAAGGGCCCTGGACAGATGAGGGAAAAAGATTTATACTTCTGCTACCTTGGCTGTAAGAGCTTTAAATTGTCAGTTTCATATGCTTAAATATCAGCAATATCTTATGTCACAGCTTAAACAGAAAATGTTGACAAATTCAGAATGTGCAGAAAACAAAGAAATGCAGGATTTATTGCATGCAGCTGAACAAGTGGGAAAGCATACTTTGCAATGTGGTTTTGATTCTCTAGAGACCTGCAGGGCCGCAGTTAAAGGTTCTGTCGTCAGGAGGCATACTTGGTTAAAAGAACAGAATCTGCCCGATAATGTTAAAGCAAAGCTGTTAGATGCTCCATTACAATATGATGCCTTGTTTGGTGTGAAAGCAGAAGAGGTGTTGAAGAAAATGGAGGACAAAGCAAAATCTATGCAAACAGTAAAGGATTTCTTACAGGTACAGCCTCCCAGATTTAGCAGGAACTGGCCTACAGAAAATTGGTTCTTTCCAATGTCTGTCAGGCCACAGAGAGGCAGATACAGATGCCCCAGAGGCAGATCACAGCCCCAAGGCTTGTGTAGGCCTAAACAATGGGGTGCTTCTACCTCCAAAAGTGGAGAGGAAAAATCACAGCCATTTAGGAAACAGTCTCAATGACTTCCCCTGGCAGCACCAAGCACTTATCTTCTGGTAGCTCTTTTGAGGGGAAAACTAGCACTTTTTTTCACAAAATTGGCACATGATCACCCAGGGCAAATGGGTCTTAAATATCATATCTCAAGGCTACAGGTTCCACTTTCACACACTGCCAAGGCCAAACGGTATGCCAGACCTGCCACGCAATCAATGGGCAGAGGCACAGAAACAAGTTTCATCCCTCTTGAACATGAGCCATTCAACAAGTAGAGTAGGGACAAGGGTTTTACTCAAGGCTATTCTTGGTACCCAGAAAGGGCAAAGCCTGGAGACCAGTACTGGACCTGTCTATCCTAAACACATTCCTGGATATTCCAAAATTCAAAATGTTAACTCTGCAGCAGCTTCTGCCCATGCTGGGCAAGAAGGCTTGGCTTGTGACTTTAGATCTAAAAGAGGCATACCTGCATGTCCCAATTAGACAGTCATGCAGAAGATGCCTCAGATCTATAGCTGGCTCAATGCCTACTCAACAGAGTGCAGTGAGATCATATTCTGATTTCAGGCACTCCTACTGTGTACAAAGAGAGCATCTGGGGAAAAAAAAATTAAGCTCGTTTCCTGCCTTTCCTGTTAAGTGGTATAGACTGTTTGTAGGCTTCTGAGCCCCCAAGCCCTTCTGTGTTGGAGGGAAGCCTTTTAGCTTAGTTTTTTTTCTTATAACTAGCCAGTTCTCTAGTTTCAGCACTTGTTCAGAAAAAAAAAAAATTCATCTGCTTTTACTGTACTTGTGTTTCTACCTACTTTATTTTATTTTTGCATCATCTTAAAAGTACTCAATTGTATTTATTACTGCTTGGTTTAACTCATTCTAAACCTTTTGGTTTAAACACTTGGGCTTCGGACCAGTTGTTTTGCACTGAGAGGGTTTGTGGTCTGCACTGTAGTGGCAGAACAGGTAGCTTACATCCTTCTAGGTTGGGAACTGCTGATTGAGGGCTCAGTGTCTGTTCTAAAAGTGTATTAATTCTGGTTTAAACACTTGGGCTTTCAGGCCAGTTATTTTACATTAAGAGGGTTCGTGGTCTGCACTCTTGTGGGAGGAGAGGCTGAACTCTGCCCTTCTGAGCTGGGAATTTCTGGTTAAAGGCTTACAGTGCATGCATATCTGAACTGCTTCTTACTGAAGTTGGTGAGCCTTGTTTGCTGTGGCATAGACTGGATTCGGACCTGCTGGATCTAGCTTTGTTTGTGTAACTTGAGCACTAATCCAGGCATTCTCTAAAGTATTCAATTGTATTTATTACTGCTTGGTAGTAACTTGATTAAAGTGTAGCTATCATTCTAAGTCTTTTGGATTAAGCACTTGGGCTTCAGACCAGTTTTACATTAGGAAGGTTTGTGTCATGCACTGTGGTGGCAGGACAGGTAGCTTTCATCCTTCTAAGTTGGGAACTGCTGATTTGAGAGCCCAATGTCTGTTATTCTTAAAGTGTATTAGTTATGGTTTAAGCACTTGGGCTTCAGGCCAGTTATTTTACATTAAGAAGGTTTGTGGTCTGCACTCTTGTGGGAGAAGAGGCCCGACTCTGCCCTTCTGAGCTGGGAATTTCTGGTTAAAGGTTTATAGTGCCTGAATATTTGAACTGTGTCTTACTGAAATTGGTACACCTTGTTTGCTGTAGCATAGACTAGATCCAGGCCTGCTGAATCTAGCTTTGTTTATATGCTGCTTGTTTGTTTGCTTATTTCCCTGGAACGCTAATTCCACCTAATACGCGGCTTCTCAGCACTTCTGTGGATCACTAGTGATATCTGCATTGCTTACTGTACTTATTTCCTTGTTTCACTTGAAAGAAAGTTACTGTTTGTTGTTTTTGCATTTAAGTTACCTGTAACACATTGCACTTAAGTTACCTGGCACTTGCTCACTAAAGCAATTATATAAGTCAGCACTAAAAATTAAAAGCACTACACCCTCACTCCCCACTGGCCCTTGTTTTCAATTATAAAGGAATTCCCAATATTATTCTAGCATGTCCAAAGGTCAGTTGTCAATCTCCTCTCCGGTCCAGCTGGTGAATCTGGGAATCTTGAGGCAATGTTACAACTGCCTCATGTACCCAGACAACCCTCTCTTCCTCCCAACAAATTCCAACACATGTGAGAGATGCAACCATATAGCCAAACTGGAGGCTAAGCTCTCTCAACTCAGTACTGGCATAACCAGTCAGGAGGAGAAGGAAACCACACTCGCTACAATTCCAGTCTCACATAGACCTACCACGACAGCAAACCAAACACATAATCACACAAAAACATACTCGGAGGCTCTAAATAAAGATCTGCCTACGCAGCAGAGACCTCCAAAGCAGACACCCAAGCAACTGCTACAACAAAACACATGCAACACATCTCACAAAGCCAGTGTGCCGAACAGTCACAGCCCTTAAGACTAAACAACACACCTGATACACTTGTAATAGGTGACTCTATCGTCAGGCACACTGACGTCCCGCTCACCAGGCTGAACAAGGAGAGGGTCACGGTGAGCAGCCTGTCGGGCGATAGGATCCGCCACATAACACAAGCACTCAGGTCACTCCAAGGCAAGTACAAATATGACTCATTGTCCATGCTGGTGTGAATGACCTGAGACGTACCTCTTTGGACTACATGAAAAGAGACATAGAGGAGCTCTCTGAGCATGTAGCCCAGGCCGGTATGACCCTGACCTTGAGTAGCATCTTACCCTCACCAAGAATGATGCCACAATATGAAGACAAGATCAATTTCAACAATTGGCTTAAGTACTGGTGTCATTCAAAGGGGATCCAATGCCTGTCAGCTTGGGATGATATGCTCGACAAGCCACGATGCTTCGCTAGGGACTGCTTGCACCTGTCACCCCTGGGCTTTCGGATATTGGCAAAGGCTCTTGCTACCCCCATAGTGCCTTTTTTAGGCAAGGCTCAAAAGACAAACCCACCTCCATAGGTATCACAAGGGTTAAGAAACTGAGTAATGCTACTCAACGCCAGAAGTCTAAACCTCAAGATGCACGCACTCGAAACTCTCCTTAGCATGGAGAACATCGATATCTGTGCAGTAACAGAAACCTAGTTCAGGGCTCCTGAGAGCACCCCAGCACTACCAGGTTATATCTCATACCATGCTTTTCGGCCCCAAAACTTGGACCGAACCACAAAAGGAGGGGGAGTATCGATATTCATCAAAGATACCCACACCTCCAGGTTGGTGGCAAAGCACGAAGCATCAGAGACCATCCATGTGCAACTAACAGTGGGTAAAACTGCCTTCCAGTTTATAGCCTGCTACAGACCGCCCTCCCAAACCCAGGAACCCCACTCGGCCTTCCTGAGAATACTGGAAAATATGAAGGTGTCTCCAAACACCATTATATTGGGCGACTTCAACTACCCAAACATTGACTGGGAGCATTACTCTAGCTCCAGCACCCTAGCCCAAAGGTTCCTAGAATTTATAAACTCAAATGCTATGGAACAACTTGTTACCACTCCCACAAGAGGGGAAAACGTACTGGACCTGATCATCACCAACATGGGGACTCTATGCTCCAGACCAGAAGTGTATCCCTCACTGGTAAGATCAGACCATAAACTAATCTCACTGGATATTCACATCCCGACCCCACCCCTGCCCAGAAAACCACAGTGAAAACTTCTCTAAAGCAAATTTCACACTCCTCAAAACCGAGGTGGAATCCTTCAAAGCCCCCAGCCTGTGGAAAATACGGCCCAGACCGCAGAATCCTTTATAAACGCATTCTATGAACACCTTCAGGAATGCATGGATCATGCAATCCCAAATAAAACCAAGACCCAATCCTCCAAAGGCAGACGTCCTGTCTGGTGGACCCCAGCCATAAACAAACTACAATAGAAGGAGGAAGCTACTAAATGATAGAGCAAAATCCCAAAAAGGGAAGGCATCACTGATCAGTATTAGCAAAAAACTACGAGCACTCATAAAATTGTCTAAGGCCAGCTTCGAAAGAAAAATTGCACAGGACACTAAGGATAATCACAAGGCTTTCTTTAGTTATGTTAGGAACCTGGGTGGTAATTCCCAGATATGCTCAGAATTAGTCCAAAATGACAAAAAATACACCGAACCCACAGACATTGCCAACATCCTAGCTGACAAGTTCAGCACAAACCCCCCCCTCCCCACCAAAAGGGCAAATATCTATACGAGCAGAGTGCTGCCCCCCTGACATCTCAGATGCTCAGGTAAGAGCCGCCCTCTCCAAAGCAAAAAACACAGCATCAATGGGACCAGACGGTCTCCTGGGCTGCGTCCTACATGAACTCCAAGAAGAGCTAAACCCAAACATAAAACTACTGTTCAGTCTCAGCCTTACTACAGGATATGTGCCCAAAGAGTGGCGTACAGCAACAGTGGTCCCTCTCCATAAAGGTGGTGCCTCAACGGGATCCTGGAAACTATCGCCCCATTAGCCTGACTAGCTTGGTCTGCAAAGCTATGGAAAGGATCATCATGGACCTCATAAATAAAGATATTGGGGACCTACAGACACTGGATCCTACCCAGTTCGGCTTTAAGGGCAGATCCTGCCTCTTAAACCTGGTTGATTTCTTTGAAACAGTCACCAAGGCCATTGACGAGGGGGAAGGTGGTCCGAACAGCCTACCTGGACCTCGCAAAAGCCTTCGATACAATACCCCACTCGGGCATTCTAGATGAGCTCACCAGCTTAAATATAAACCCCTATGTCACTAGATGGATTGCAAACTGGCTCAAGGTCAGAACCCACATGGTTAGAATTTGCTGGAGCCATGTCAGACTCCAAACAAGTTACAAGTGGTGTCCCACAAGGCTCAGTCCTGGGACCTCTCTTGTTCGGTATATATTTCTCGGAGGTACAGGCCAACACGGAAGGACTGTGGCTGACCAAGTTCGCAGATGACTGCAAACTGGGCGCCATAATAGACTCTCCAGCCAACACAAGCATCCTCCAAAAGGGCCTCATAAACAGACGACTGGTGTCAGAGCCATGACCTCAAGCTAAATGCCAAAAAGTGTATAGTCATCCCCTTTGGCAAAAACAAAGTGCCCACAAATTACCACATAGGTGGTAATCCATTAAGTACAGAAGAAGTAATTAGAGACCTGGGGACCCAAGTTGATAGCAATCTCTCATTTGGCAACCACGTGGCCAAAGTGGTTAGAAAAACATTTTATATAGCCCACCTAATCATGAAGGGATTCACATCTAGATCAGGGGAGGTCATCGTGCCTCTTTACTCACCCTCATCAGGCCCATAATTGAGTTCAATGCCCCTTTTGGGATGTACCTTACCAGACACCTGCAGCAACTGGAAAGACCCCAAAAGTACCTCACCAAGAGGATCAAAGGGCTCAAACAGATGCCATATACTGCCCGATTAAAGAAACTCCAGCTCTACTCAGTGGCATACCACCTGTTCAGATGCGATCTGTGCCTGACGTATAAAGCCATGTCCAACCCAGAATTAATGGACATGCTGCACCTCAGGAAATCCAAATCCCATCGAGCTATGCGCTTGAGAGACTTGAACCTCAGCACTGAAATAAATAGGACATGCTGGAGGGACAGATTCATAACCCAGAGACTCCCTTCACTCTGGAATAAAAATCCCAGTCCAGGTTAGGCAGAGTCCCTCATTGACTCTCTTCAAGAGGAATCTTGATGAGTGGATGGGAGATCGTAGGTTTACCCCGGGTATCACTTTTGTGTCACTGTTAGAGGCACAGTATACTAACCTTGAAAAAGGACATAGCAAAATAAATTTAAAGTGGGTGGCGAAAGCCAAACACATTCTGGCTAGGCTTATAAATGCCCTAGGGCAGATAGCCTAGTATGAACCTATGAACCTAATTCTCTTCACTGCCCTTTGGCTTATCTACTGCGCCCAGGGTCTTCACAAAATGCCTGGCACCAGTAATTGCATTTTGCAGACAGAGGAATACAGATGTATCCTTACTTGGACAACTGCCTTTTTCAAGCAGAGAACAAGGGCATGCTATTGCAGCATCTGGCATTTGTAAAAACATTGCTATCAGGCCTAGGGTACACAGTAAACGAAAAGAAATCAAAATTCGTACCCTCTCAAGAGATAATATTCCTGGGTGCAAGCTTAAATACAACTGCCCAGATGGCTTATCTCACGCCAGACAAACAGACAACTGACTACTTCAAAATGTTGGCAACAAAGACCCAGTTATCTGCAAGAAAATTTCTACAGGCTTTGGTCTTCATGGCATCCTGCATACTGCTAATTTCATATGCAAGACTGCATATGAGGAAACTTCAATGGTATCTAAAAAGTGTTTGGACTCAACATTGCCACAGCCTGGAAACAATAATTACCCTCATTCCCTGCCTGCAATAGGAGTTTTGATGGTGGATAAAAGCCTGTCACCTCAACACGGGACAGCCATTCACCTTACCCACAGCCAGGCAGACATTGAGAACAGATGCATCAGATTATGCCTGGGAAGCCCGTATGGCAGGAAGGTGTATTCAGGGCACATGGCCAGCAAGTCAAATGCATCTACAATATCAATCAGAGATGCTAGCTGTTCAAAATGCCCTGACAGCCTTCAAGGATCAACTTCATCTCGTACAACTACTAATAAAGACAGACAATACTACAGTCATGTGGTACATAAACAAACAGGGGGGCACGCATTCCTACTCCCTCTGCAGACTAGCCATGAACCTGTGGGACACAGCACTGACTTACCAAGTACATCTGCGAGCACAATTCCTGCCAGGAAGGATAACTACTCTGGCAGACTGACTAAGCAGAAACCTTATGGATCCCCACAACTGGAAATTGGATCCACAAGTCTTCAGCATAAGGAACTGGGGATGCCCGGACATAGACCTATTTGCCTCCCCTCACAACTGGCAACTACAGAGATTCTGCACAAGGACTTATCACAAGCAAGCATGGAAAGTGGATGGCTCTATCTTTCAGCTGGAAAAAACCTAACCGTATATGCCTTTCCTCCTCTGCCTCTCCTCCCCAAGGTACTCAAGGTCAGACAAGAGAAGCCAAAAATGATGCTGATTGCCCCAGACTGGCCCCACCAGCACTGGTACCCAATCCTAAAGAGCTTGTCTCAATGCCCAGCTTGGGCATTACCTCAAATTCCTCACTTTTTGACCCAACAAGACAGTCAGATACTGCACAGCCAACTCAGGACCTTAAACCTGGCAGCATGGTGAATACTGTAGCCAGTCAAGGCACACCTCTCTCTAAAGCAGTGATGGATGTTATTTTGGAGGCCAGGAGGCCTAGCACCAGAAAATCTTATGCAGAAAAATGGAAGAGATTCTGTGCTTGGAACCAGGCACTAGGGATTGACACGACTGTTCCAAATATTCCTCAGATTTTGCAATATTTAACTGAGATGCTGGATAAAGGCCTTTCCTTTTCATCAGTTAAAATTCATGCCTCTGCCATTTCAGTTCATTACAGTACAGAACCACCTATTTTTTCTCATCTATTGCTAAGGCAGTACCTCAGAGGGGCCAAAAATATAAGATCTCCAAGGAGTGCACCAATACTTGCTTGGGACCTCAACTATGTCTTGGAAAAACTCACACTGCCTCCGTTTGACCCAGCCTCTGCAGCTGATATAAAGTTCTTATCCTGGAAAACAGATCTGCTCCTAGCAGTAACCTCCATTAGACTAGTCTCAGAGTTACAGGCACTCATGGTTGTGGAACCTTTTATCATTTTCCATCTTGACAGGGCTTCTCTAAGGACAAACCCTACATTTATGCCTAAGGTAGAATCCAGTGTGGCCCTTAACCAAACAATTAATTTGCCTACATTTTATCCAAACTCACAGAATAAGGGTGAGAGACTTTTGCATTCTTTGGACATTCACAGGCAGCTACGCTTCTACTTGGACAGAACCAAAGCTTTCAGAAAGACTGAACAACTTCTTGTGGCATATGCTGCAGAATCACAAGGAAAGCCTATCTCAAAACAGACCATTTCAAAGTGGATAGGCCACTGCATTTGTTTCTGCTATTCACAGCATGGCAAATCAGTGCCTAAGGGCATTAGGCCACATTCAACCAGAGCAGCAGCCACTTCAGCAGCCTTCCTCAGAGGGAGTACCAACCAAAGACATCTTGGAGGCTGCAACTTGGGGTTCAGTGCATACTTTTACAAAGCACCATCACCTACCTCTCTACTCTACATCCAGGACAGCCTTTGCCACTACAGTTTTGCAGGGCCTGATAGCCTCTCCTAATCCTGTTTAGCCAGCCTCCCAACCTTAGCTTTGGGATTCAACCAAATTGTAATGACTGCAACAGTGAAACACGATGAACATAGTACAGTTGTGTACCTACCATAACTGTAGATGTTAGTGTATTCACTGTTGCAGTCCAGGTTACCCTCCCACCATCCCTCTTTTCCTTGCTGGGATTTATCTGTACTTCTCTATTCTATACAACCTATGTGGTGTATTTGCTTTTAGATGAAGGAAAAGGTGTGTTTTGTGTATGCATGCTTATTGGCATAATTTAGCCTACTTTTTTAGGGGCACCTGACATCTGGGGCAATAAAAACTGAAGAAAATGGTGTCTGCTGCATCTTTTATACCCCTGGGCACTGACGTCGGGGAGGAGGTGACAGCAACTTACGCCGGACTTAGACTTTGGAACTCGGGACGACTGCGGGTAGCCTGCCAACAGGATAACCCAATTGTAATGACTGCAACAGTGTCATCTACATTTATGGTAAGTACACAACTGTACAATGCCTTTTCCTCCACATCAAAGACACCAGATTCTCACCCCCCCTACCCCTGAGAGTCCAGACCGCTTCTGTAAGGTGCCTGATGACCAGAAATTTCTAGTCAAACCTCCCCTGGCAGATCCTGCTGTGATTGCCATTTCACCAGATAAACAATCCAGACTCATTCCATCTGACACTCTTACCTACGGACAAAGACAGTAAAACAATGGATAGAATTGGAAAGAAGTTTTACACCTCTTCCACACTGGCCTTTAGAGCCATCAACTATCAAACCCATATGACCAAATAGGCTCTGGACCTGGGGTCTCAAGCAGTTACTCTGGCTGCAACTCCAGACTGCCCCACTAAATCTGACATCTCTTCCAAACTATCTCTGGCTGCCTAAGTAGCCAGACACTTCATTAAATGCAGTTGTGATGCTGCAGAGTCCTCTGCACGCTCTGCAGCATCTGCCACTGTACTCAGGAGGTATTCCTGGCTTCGTCTGCAACATTTACCAGAAGACATTGTCTGAAATCTAGATATCCCTCTGGACACTAATTTCCTGTTTGTTAAACAGTCAGCAGACTGGTTCAAAATTCTGCAGGAAAAGAGTAAGGAATTGCAAGGCATCAAGCATCTTCTAGTGTCCCCTATTCCTAAATATTGCAGGAATTACCCTGCCAAAGCCACCTTTGTCAGAAGAAACCCTGCCCCAGCTGGACCTACCTCTTCCAGACTCAGAAGAGGGGCCAGGAGATAAACCACTTCCAGGCCCAGCTGTCTCTCAGCCCCCCTCTAGACAGCTCTCTCAAGATAGGAGGCCCCAACAATGCGTGATTGCCGTGCCCTCCTTCCCCTTTCTGCCCGACTCTCCAACTGCCTCCCCTTTTGGAAAACCATCACCACATGGGTGCTGGCTATTAATCAAAAAGGATACTTCCTCTCCTGGAAAGAAACCCCACCCTTAGGGGGGGGTCCCATCTCCCCCCCCCCAGAAAATCACACCCCTCTTACCCCAGAGTCTGACAGACCTTCTGAACTTGGGCACCATAGAATCTGTCCGTCCAGGGCAGGAAGGAAAGGGCTTCTATTCAAGGCTATTTCTGGTCCCCAAAAAAGATGGCCCATGGAGACTGATTCTAGACCTTTCCTTCTTAAACCTGTTCTCAAGTGCCCACCTTCAGAATGTTGTCCCTACCAAATTTACCCCTTCTCATACCAGCCCAGGCTTTCATGGCCACATTCTTCCTGAAAGAAGCCTATCTGCACATACCCATTCTACCTTCCCACAGAAAATTTTTACATTTTTTTTAACCCTCCTCTCGCTTCCAATTTACTGCATTGCCCTTTGGTTTGTCCACTACCCCCAGAGTGTTCACAAAATGCCTAGCACCTACCATAGCCTATTTCAGAACACATGGGATCCAGATTTTACCCTTACCTGGACAATATCCTGATCCTAGCAGACTGCAAGGAAAACCTGTTAATCCATCTAGAGTTCATGTGCCTACTATAAAGACTGGGGTTTCACCCTCAGCCTCCCAAAATCCCCCTTGACCCCAGAACAAGACAAAATATTTCTGGGTTGCAGGATCAAAACAGATGTAATGAAAGCCTTTCTTCCCCAGGACAAGGTCAGCTCCCTGACCTCCCACTTCAAAGCCCTGCTGCAGACCCAGCAAACTGCAAGGTAATTCCTACAGACCCTGGGCCTAATGGCAGTCACCATCCCCATGCTACCACTAGCCAGAATGCACATGCAAAAGCTACAGTGGCATCCAAAAAAAGTGTATCGTCACCGCACCAACATCCTGTAGAGCAAGAAATCACACTCCTGCCCTGCCTACAGTCAGAATTAAAATGGTGGATTCAGCAAGTTCAGCTGAACCTGGGCCTTCCACTGCAGCTACCTCTCTCAAACCAGGTGTTCATCGTGCATACAGCTGCAGTAATCACAGATGGGTTTTCTGCCGACAGGCGGGTCCTCGGTCGGCCGAATTCCAAAGTCTAGGTCCGGCGTCGGTTGTTGTCGCTTTCTTTCCTGACGTCAGTGCGACAGGGGTATACAAGACACAGCCGACGCCATATTCTTCAGTCTTTTTTGCTGCGCGGTGCCCGAAGCAGAAGCAGTTTGCAAGTGCCGGTCGGCCAGCTCCTGAAATTATGAATAATTGGAAACCGAAGTCTTTTTTAAAGCTAAGTACCCCATTGGGGAAACTTTTCTTGCCTCAGATCGATGTCAGACAAAGTTAACAATTGTATTTCTTGTGGGAAGCAAATACCGCATAAGGATTTCCATTCCCTCTGCATACCTTGTTTAGGCCCAGACCACGATGTCTCGGCCTGTCGCTTTTGCGCTACTTTCAATAAATGCACTATTAAGCGTCGGGCGGAGTTCCCCCAGCACTTTTTTGGTAAAGCCTTTCATTATAAAATGTCGTCGGATACTCAGACTACCGTTTTGTCCAAAAAACGCAAGGACAAAGACCGACACGCGAGGACCATGGTCTCCACCGACACCACGCCAAAACCGGCTACACGTGGTCCGGTTCTCAGCGAGGCGCCTACGCAGCCCCTGACTACCGACGACACTTCTTTGGCGGTGTCCTCTGTAACTGAGACCGCAGGTACCTCGGCCCATACCCAGACTACAACCACCGAAGCTACTGTGAGTGTTGAGCCTCCTAATGTGGATAGGTCCACTTCCACCCATGGTGTCTTTAGACCCTCATCTTCCTTCTCCATTAAGGCCTTTACCAAGTCCAAATCAGCCATGCATCCCAAGAGGCCTGTTGCACAGGGCCCATCTCCAGGACCCATGCCTAAAAAACAGATGCTAAAAATGGCTGAGGATTTAATTACTCTTATCAGGGGTTCCCAGCCCCCTCCAGACAAGAGACCCAGAGTGGAGGAAGCTTCTCCCTCTTCTGACCAAGATTTCATTTTTTCGGAACATTCTGATGAAGAGGTACACTCGTACTCCCCTTTTGAAGATTCAGATGCTGAGCAGTCCATTCCTTCTGTATCTCCCCCAGAGGATTTTTCTTTTGGGGAAACCTTGCACACCTTGAGGGAACACTTCCATTGGGAAGGCCATGACTTTTCTGATTCCAAGAAAAGACCTCAGCACAGACCTCTGGCGATACCTCCTGTCTTGGACATACTTGATGATGATTACTCGGAGGCTTGCCTAAATCCGGATTCCCTGCCTCCTGCCCCAGTCAAGCCTGATAGGTACTACAGAGTTCCTAACTCTCACCAATTTCTTTACAAAAGCCATAATGCTGACCCTGAAACCATTTCTCAAGGCCCCAAGGGAATGAAGGCCTCTACTGCTAAGAATCCACTACCTTCCGAAAGAGAGTCTAGATCCTTAGAAAGGTGGGGAAAAAAGGTATATACCTCGGCCACCCTAGCCATGAGGGCCTTAAATTGTCAGTTCCATATGCTTAAATATCAGCAGTTTCTGCTATCACAACTAAGAAATAAAATGTCTCAACCTGAACAACCAGATCTGAAGGAGTTGCAGGATATGATGCATAGTGCAGAACAAGTGGGTAAACGCACCTTACAATGTGGCTATGATGCCCTAGAGGCCTCAAGTAGAGCTGCTGTGACAGGATCAGTCATTCGTAGACATGCCTGGCTTAGGGAGCAAACCTTGCCTGATCATGTTAAAGCTAAGCTACTAGATGCTCCTTTACAAAAGGATGTACTATTTGGTACTAATGCTGAGGAGATACTACGGAAAATGGAAGAAAAAGCTAAATCTATGCAAACTGTCAAAGCTTTTCTACAGGTTCAACCACCACGTTTTAGCAGAAATTGGCCTTCAAAGAACTGGTCCTTTCCAGCCACTGACAAGCCACAAAGAGGTAGATACAGACGTACAAGGGGGCAGAGGACAACCTCAAGGATCATATAGAGGCAGACAATGGCAAACTCCAGCACCAAGAGGTGGCGAGGACAGTGCACAGCAATACAGGAAACAAACCCAATGACTTCCCCCTTTTCATGCCAAGCAAGTCTCAGCTGACAGCACCCTTGGGAGGAAAGCTGGCATATTTACAATAAATTGGCATATCACAACAGACAAATGGATCCTGGACATTATAAACAGAGGCTACAGTTTTCATTTTCACACACTTCCAAAAATTAGAGGCATGCCGAACCTGCCACACAATCGAAGGGCAGAGGCTCAAATACAAATTTCAAAGCTTATGGCCATGAAAGCTATTCAAGAGGTACCTACTCACAAACAAGGTCAAGGTTTTTACTCCAGACTTTTCTGGTACCAAGGAAAGGAACCGACTGGAGACCCATTTTGGACTTATCCATCCTAAACACATTTCTACTCGTACCAAAATTCAAGATGCTCACATTACAGCAGCTTCTTCCCATGCTGGGCAAGGAGTTTTGGCTGGTAACATTGGACCTCAAGGAGGCATACCTGCATGTCCCAATCAGACAAAGCTGCAGAAGATACCTCAGATTTCTTGCAGGTTCAATCCACTATCAATTCTCTGCATTGCCCTTTGACTTATCTACTGCACCCAGAGTATTCACGAAATGCCTGGCATCAGTAATTGCCTACTGCAGACTTCAAGGGATACAAATTTACCCTTATTTGGATGACTGCCTGATCCAAGCGGACAACAAGCACATACTTCTGGAACATCTGGCTTATGTAACACGGTTATTGAATTCTCTGGGATACACAGTCAACAAGGAAAAATCCAGGCTAACACCATCTCAGAAAATAACTTTCCTGGGTGCCAACTTGGACACAAACACCCAGATGGCCTATCTTACGCCAGAAAAACAAGGGCAACTAACTCATTACTTCAAAATACTAGCAAATTGTACCAGGCTCACTGCAAGGAAAATCCTGCAGGCTCTGGGCTTCATGGCATCTTGCATTCTTCTAATCCCATGTGCAAAGTTGCATATGAGGAAACTTCAATGGTACCTAAAAAACCTATGGTCTCAACACAGCCACAGTTTGGAAACAATAATACCAATAATTCCATGTTTGCAAAAGGAATTTCTATGGGGGGCCCAAGCATGCCAAACAAACACAGGTCTTCCATTCTGCAAGCCTCAAGCAAATCAAGTCATCACAACAGACGCCTCAGACTACGCCCGGGGGGCGCACATGACAGACAGGTGCATTCAGGGCATATGGTCCCAAAAGGAAAAGCACCGTCACATCAATCTAAAAGAAATGCTAGCAGTGATAAATGCAATTACAATTTTCAAGGACCTCCTGCATCCAGGGCAATTATTGATAAGAACAGACAACACCACAGTAATGTGGTACATAAACAAGGTGGAACACATTCATACCCCCTGTGCAGGCTAGCCATGTCACTTTGGAACTTGGCTCTGGAATGGCAAATCTATCTTCAAGCACAGTACTTGCCAGGATTGGAAAACACGCTGGCAGACAATCTAAGCAGAAATATGACAGATCCACACGAATGGAAGTTGCATCCTCAAGTGTTTACAAAGATAACCCAGGCGTGGGGAAGACCAGACATAGATCTCTTCGCCTCCCACAGGAATCAATTGAAAAAGTTCTGTTCGAGGACCTTTCATCCAAAGGCCTGGAGAGTGGACGCCCTTTCTTTCAGTTGGGCAGCATGGACAGTTTACGCTTTCCCACCTTTGCCTCTTCTGCCCAAGGTGCTCTTGAAAGCAAGAGCAGACAGACCGAGGATGATACTGATTGCTCCAGACTGGCCAAGACAACACTGGTACCCACTCCTGAGGAGCCTAACACATACTCCTCCCTGGACCCTACCTCTAATGCCTCTTCTACTGACTCAGCACAGCTACAAAACTCTTCAGTCAGCTGAAAACTAAATCTGGCTGCATGGAAAATTCCTTAACACCACAACAGACCCTACTCTCCAAAGAGGTGCAGGATGTCATTTTGGAGGCCAGAAGGCCATCTACTAGAAAGGCTTACTCCGCAAAATGGAAACGTTTTTGCGCTTGGAATGAGAAAATAGGCCAGGATCCTCGAAAACTGAATTTGCCTCAGATATTACAGTATCTAGTTGAGCTCTTGAACAGTGGACTTTCATTCTCCTCCATCAAAATTCATGCCTCAGCCATTTCTGCAGAATACAACACTGATCCACCCTTATTGTCTCACCCACTTTTAAGACAGTTCCTCAGAGGAGCTAAGAATGTAAGACCTCCAAGGAAACCACCAATACCAGCCTGGGATCTTAACTACATTCTAGAAAAATTAACATTACCTCCCTTTGAACCAGCTGCCTCAACAGATTTGCAATATTTGTCCTGGAAAACGGCTTTCCTTCTGGCCATTACCTCAGCTTGTAGGGTTTCGGAACTTCAAGCCCTCATGGCTGTGCAGCCCTTTCTCATCTTCCATCAGGACAGGGTTTCCCTACGTACCAACCTGTCATTTATGCCTAAGGTAGTATCCAGGGTAGCTTTAAATCAGGCCATACACTTACCTACCTTTTACCCCAATCCTCAAAACAAAGGGGAAAGGCTGCTACATTCCTTAGACATCCATAGACAGCTACGTTACTATTTGGACAGAACACAGCCCTTCAGGAAATCAGAACAACTTTGTGTCCTATGCTGTAGGAGCTCAAGGGAAGCCAATTTCCAAACAGACAATTTCAAAATGGATAGGCCATTGCATACGGTTTTGTTACTCCTTTCATGGCAAACTTGTTCCTACAGGCATCAGATCCCACTCCACAAGTGCCACAGCTACCTCTACAGCCTTCCTCAGAGGAGTCCCTACTAAAGATATTTTGGAGGCAGCTACTTGGAGTTCTGTGCATACCTTCACAGAACACTACCACCTGCCTTTATATTCCAAAACTAGAGCAGGCTTTGCCACTGCTGTGTTGCAGGCCATTCTGGCTGCTCCCAGTTCCACCTAGTGCCTACCACCCTGTGCGTAGCTTTGGGATTCTACCCATCTGTGATTACTGCTGCTGTATGCACGATGAACATAGTACAGTTTTGTACCTACCATAAATGTAGATGTTCGAGTGCTAATAATACAGCTGCAGTACAGGTTTCCCTCCCTCCTTCCCTTCTTGGTAAAGGCCTAGTGGCTAACACCTCCTCATACAACCTGATTGGGTTATCCTTCTATGGTGTATTTGCTTGCAACTACTGATTTTTTGATTATATTGCATTGTTTGACTATATATATATATATATATATATATAATTTATGTATTGCCTTCCTTCTGGGGGCACCTGACATCTGGGGCAAGAAAGACTGAAGAATATGGCGTCAGCTGTGTCTTATATACCCCTGTCACACTGACGTCAGGAAAGAAAGCGACAACAACCGACGCCGGACCTAGACTTTGGAATTCGGCCGACCGAGGACCCGCCTGACGGCAGAAAACCCATCTGTGATTACTGCAGCTGTATTAGCACTCTAACATCTACATTTATGGTAGGTACAAAACTGTACTTTCATGCATATACAGATGCTTCAGACTTAGGATGGGGAGCCACAATGGGAAGCTACATGGTTCAAGCAAAGTGGCATCCTTCCTTAAAGAACAAACAGCGTGAGGGAAATGACAGCAGTCCTTCTGGCATTGAAAGCCTTCCTTCCACTCCTACAGCCAGGTGCTCCCCAAATAACAGACAACACCACAGTTATATGGTACCTCAACAAGTAGGGAGAGACTAAAAGCGTACCACCTTTGCAGACTAACCTTCCTATTCTGGGACCTAGCCTCACAGCACAACTTTTCCCTGCAGGTATCCTACATCTCGCCGGGCATCAAAAAGCAGACCTCAGCAGGACATCCCGAATGGATGCTGGACAGGAATGTCTTTCTAGATATTGTCCACAGGTGAGGCACATCAAGTAATTTGTTTGCCTCCAACCAGAACAAACAACTGCAGACCTTCTGCTCCAAGACCTACTCCCCACTAACTTGGAGAGTAAACACATTCAGCATTTCATGGAAGGGAAAGTTTTTGTATGCCTTTAATCCCTTTCCATTAATTCAAAAAGGCCTCCTGCAAATCGGAGACTAACCAAAAATCTTGTTGGTGACCCCCTACTGGCCAAGGCAGCACTGGTTCCCCCTAGTTCTCAACCTAGCCATGGTCACTCAAGTTACCACACAAGGTGGACCTTCTGACAACAAAAGGGAACCCTCATCCACCCACACCTGCAGATGTTATCACGGACACTGTGGATGATGAACTTCTAATTCCCTTCAGCACCACTACTCAGAGGACGTAATTTCAGAACTGAGGGAGGCCAGGAGACACGTACTACAAGAAAAATCTTACTTAGCTAAGTGGGAGAGATTTTCAAAAAGGTGTCTAGGCAAGGGCAGGGATTTGTGCATCGCAGATCCTTCCCCCTAGTTTTTGCCTGTGTCAATTAGTAAAGGGGGACTCTTCAGTGAAAGTCCACCTTTCAGCAGTCTCAGCGTGCCTGCCACTAGACCCTCCCCTACTAGCCAGGCTTGATATGAAGCTATTCTTAAAAGGGGTCTTGCACATCAGACCAACAAGAAAATCCATCCCACCACCATGGGACCTGAATTTCATCCTGGAAAAACAAACCCAGTTTCCCTTTGAACCTGCTAGTATGGCTACTCTGCAAATGTGCATATGGAAGATGGTCTTGCTAGTGGCCATAACTTCAGCAAGAAGGGTGTCTGAATTACCCCCCCTAATGGCCTGCTCTCCATACACTACCTTCCACAAGGACAGGGTAACACTAAGAACTAACCCTTCCTTTATGCCGAAGGTGGTCATTGATCTGTCCTTAAACCAATCTCTTAATCTACCCACCTTATACCCCTCTCCTACCAATGAAAGTGAGAGAATACTCCACTCCCTGGATGTACACAGACCGCTAAGATTTTACCTAGGCAAAACAAAAGAAACTCCAGTCAGCTCTTTGTTTCCTTCCACCCCAAGGCCTTGGGCAAGGCAGTCTTCAAACTAACCATCACATGTTGGATTAGAAAAGCTATTTGCTTATGTTCACACCATGGCAAAACTCCCACAGGGTGTTAAAGCTCACTCCACCAGGGCCTTCTTAAAAGGCATGGACACTGCTTCCATACCAGAAGCAGCCACATTGTCCCCCATTCACACTTTCACCAAATACTACAAGTTAGGCAGTGTCTCCAGAGCACATGCAGGATTTGTCGGAGCAATCCTGCAGGACTTTGTGGAATCGGCCTTGTCTACTGCCTCCCTTACTTCCAGCTAAGCTGTGGTACTCTCCCACACCAAGAATACTGCAACATAGGAATAGAAGGACATAGAATAGTTTTGTAAAAATCTTACCGTAACCATAGATGTCCTTCTACCATGTTGCAGTATTCCTTCCCACCCACCTTAACCCCCTTATCCTTTTTCTCACTCACTACTGATCTGTCTTGGGCCTCTTGGGGTTATACCCTACCCTGTGACCAATTTAACCACATAATGGCTCCTTGACCTTATGACATCACTGGCTACTCTAATCCAGCTGGGCTTTCAAATTCTGAGGTCTGTGTGTGCAGGCGTCACATTTAAGGTCCCTGGTTTATTGCCCTATGTGTGACATCCCATGCAACTACAACAGACTGAAGCGTTTGTATAGGAGCTGACGTAGGGGTCGCTTGAGGCAGAAAATCCCACACCAAGAATACTGCAACATGGAAGAGAAGGACATCTGGTTGTGGTAAGATTTCACAACTATTCTTTCTACCCAAGAATTTTCCTAGTACTCTAAAAGGGTGGTATGTGAAAGCCCATCCTGGACCTGTTAAGCCTGAATACCTATTTCAGGGTTCCAGGAGTTAAAGTGCTTATGCTTTAGTTTCCCAACACTCATTTTCCCTTAAGTTCTGATAGTAACCCTGGATGTTACGAATGCTTGTCTCCATATACCCATTCACAGAGACCAGATGCTTCCTCCAATTGAAGACAGAAGCACCCACTGTCAATTCCCTCTTTGCTTCATGCCTTGGCTAGTGCATCCAGTGGTTTTTGCAGAGTGCTTGTTTCCAGTAACTGCTTAATGCAGAACCAGTCATTCACATTTAGTCTTACCGGAGTAGCTGTTTCATTCAGTGACTGTCTGAGGGAGGGGGTGGAGACGGCTGTGCTTTTCACCATGAACTGTTTCAAAACCTGGAGATTTCCTTCTCTGTTCCCAAGTCTGATATCATCCCTTCCAATAAAGTGGTGCTTCTTGGGTCCCTAATGGATTATAGTTACTAGAAGGCCTGCCTGCATTCCTGTTGGCTGTGTAGAATTGCTAGTACAGGTCATAAGCAGATGACTGTCTGCAGTGGTTACAGCTAGGTAATTGGTGGGGATAGTTGGATTTATGGGCCTTACTTTTTATGGTAACCCAGTCAGATTTGCACACCTAGAGCCAAAATTTCCAGTATCTGGGGAAGATGATGCCTATAGTACCCCATATTTTCGGTGAGCTAGAATGGTAGGCCCACTACGTTAGAATGCCCCAAGGGTTGCTCTTCAAGATTGAATCCAACAATCTAGTAATTACATGTTTCAGATGTAGCTTGGGGAGGGGTACTGTCAGAGTAGAAGGAGCTTGGGACTTAACTCAAAACACATACGGGAGGCAATGGCCGTGATTCGGGCTGTCCGATTATTCACCTCGTCTGGAAAAGAGGGGGTTTGCAGGTTATAGCTGGCAGTACTGATAATTTGGGGCATCAAGCCCAGGACTACTTGTTTTTACTTTTTGTACATTTTGGAGATGCGGAACGAGATGCGGTAGTGGGTAAGTGCCATATGACCCTGAGGGCAGTCTGCATACTATTCTAGTTTAACACTGATAAACTAAACAGCTGTAGATCCCCCAAAATTAAACTAACTACAACAGTATTTTTTTCTTTAGATTTTTCACGTGTAATGTCCAGAAATGTTTAAGCTGCCTGAATAAGAAACGGCCCAGAAAGTTTCTGCGTACCATCATACAAACATTTGGATAGTGGATGCTGTCTGTTAAGGGACAGGTCTGTTTATATGCATTCCATCTGATCTGCCTTCTCAGGGTGATCCAGGAAGCAAATGGACTTTCCTAAAATCAGTACATCTTTTTACTTGAATGAGCTAATTCCCCGTCAGGCAAATCACTGAGATCTTGCTGACATACTTTGGGACTGAAAACATTGCCACAAGGAAGTCTTGCTTAGCCGTATGGAAGAGGGTTTTCCCCTCTAAAGCCACAGAAAGGATCCAGGACCCTAGCTCAGGAACTGAAGTCCTTGATCCTGTAGTACTTTAAATATGCTGTTCAGTTCAGGCTTATGTCCCTGTTAAGGTACTTCTGTCATCCAATTTAGCCTGCAAGCGTGTAGACACCCCCAGCATCCATGGAGCACTTTTAAATTTATTAAGGGAATTCATCTAAGACCACTTTTAAGAACAGCTTCTTCCATGCGTCTCCTGTGTCCTGGAAAGCCCCCCCCCCCACACACACACACACACACACACACACACACACACGTGCACACATTGATCTTGCTGCTTCAGCTACCCCCAAATGTCTGAGGGAAAACTCTTAATGGCCATCACTTTGGCTAGAAAGATTTTAGACTTACAGGCTGTCATGCATGGAGCCCTATTTAGTGTTTTAAACAGTTAAAAACAAAGCTCAAAGTAGAAACTGAATTTTCTTGCAACCAGACTAATCCAACTCCCAGTATTTTTCCATAGCCCTCAGAACAGGAGAGAGATTGCTTAATTTCTTAACTCCGCAGAGGCCAGTGAGGTACTGATTAGGGAAAACCAAGAACCTCAGATCAGCGAAGAAAAAGGTAAAAGCAAGTTTACTACTGTACAGTTTAGCCTCCTGTTCCTCGGGGTAATTGAATTAATCTCCTTGTTTCCTGAGGTCTCTTGAGACAAGGAAGCACTTGCTTTCTGAGTTTTTTTTTCCCCAAATCCTCTGTTTTTGCAAAGTCTCTGAAAAGCTCAAAGTTTAAAAAAAAAAGCAAAATACAAAATCTCATTAAAAAGTGTTGGTTAAGCAGTGAGCTATGCACTGGTGTTAGAATTAAATCCTGTTGGGCAACACTGTATTCCTTTTAAATAAAAGAAAAATGGTATGTTACCTGCCTAAATGTATTAGTGTTATGGGGAACAATATTTTTGTAACTGTCAGACCCAATGCAACAGTGAATGAATTTTGTCTGCTAGAGCTTATACCAAAACAAATTATTCATATAACTATTTCAAAACCATGTTAATCTGTAGAGCAGTGCATCGTCAGTGACAACTGAGTGGCATAACTGTGTGCTATAATGCTGTGCATATGTCTGCAATATTCTTCCCTTTTCATGCAGTTTTAATAGTATTAATTGATATGAACATATAACGAATATTCTTAACTACTTTACCAAACACACATCCCTGGAAGCTTTCACATTGCCCACCATGTTTTAATGACAGCTTTCAGCCAACATCTGCATCTTGCATATGCAACACCAAACACGACTTTCACACTGCATTTCTGTATGTCGTCCTCATAACTTTACAATGTTCTTCGTGTTTAACTGTTGCAGTCCTCATACTTGGGTTATCTGCCTACAGGTAGCCCTCAGTCGGCCCGAATACCAGAGTCTTGGGATTTCTGTCTCTGATGCTGTCGCTTCTTCCATGACGTCAGGTCGTCAGGGGTATAAAACTTGCAGCCGATGCCATTACATCTGCTTTTCTTGCCGCACAGAGCCCGAAGCAGAAGCAGTTTGCAAGTGCCGGTCGGTCATCTCCTGAAATTTTCATTTTTCAAGTTTCAGACCTGAAGTCTTCTAAAAGATAAGTACCCTGCTGGGGATCCTTTTTTCTTGCTCTAACATGTCAGAAAAAATTAATTGGCTGCCTCCACCCTTCCTCAGCTTTGGGAATCAACCAAAGTTTGACTGCAGCAGTGAAACATGAGGAACATAGTACAGTTGTGTACACTTACCATAAATGTAGATGTTGGAGTGTATTCACTGTTGTAGTCCTGGTTACCCTCCCTCCCTCCAGCCCCCTGACTTCTCTATACTTTCTACCTATCTTTTTTTTTTTTTTTGCCACATCTTATAACAGTGGTATTTACTTTTTACTGGGGGTGTTCACACCATGTAATCGCTTCCTATTTTGGGGGGCTCCTGTTATCTGGGGCAAGAAAAACTGATGTAATGGTGTCTGCTGCATGTTTTATACCCCTGATGACCTGACGTCATGGAAGAAGTGACAGCAATGCGATGCAGAAATCCCAAGACACTAGTATTCAGGCTGACTGAGGGCTACCTGCAGGCAGATAACCCAAGTGTGATGACTGCAGCAGTGAATACTCGAACATCTACATTTATGGTAAGTGTACACAACTGTACTTTCTTGCCTATGCCATGCTGACATTTCACTGTCAGTGCCCATAAAATCATGCCTTTTACATGGCACATTCTTCCATGAGATATTAGGCTCCGTATTAAAATATTACCAAATTTACCCAAGACAGTTGATTGCGCCAGTTTCATATCCACGAGTGTAGTTATTTTTCTAACCGCTAGTGCTTGCATAGCCCCCTGCCCAGTAACATGACAGTATCACACCCCCCTTTATAAGTAATACAAATATGGGGAGTATTCCTTAATAAATTCTGTTTAGTAACTCAAGTTCTGTAATTCCCACAGTGATTTCACAGTGGGTGTCTGCCAGTTGTTTTTAGTCTGCAGGTTAGTGTTGGTTCCTAGTGTTTATTTTTGACCGTTTCTCATACAGAAGTGAGTTTAGTATAACTTTTTCCAGCACCCATTGCTTTTATTGTCCCTGGGCATGTACTTCCCCTTTGCACAATAAAACATTGCTGCAGTGATATCCTTAATAGTGGAATACTGCTGATAAATTGTTTTAAACTGATGTCAGTAGATGTCTTCATATCACTTCCCCCATTTTAGTGCCCTTGTTGTAGTAACTCCCACTGTCTGCATATGCTCCCAGTACAGTAGTGTTGTACTCAGGGTTGCCAGATTTCCAGCCCCCCAGGTAGGGACAAAAAAAAAAAAAAAAGCTGGTCTCTCATGGCAAGTGAAGACCAAAAAAAAAAGGTCTTTAATGCGGAACACAGTTCCACATTAAAGAACAGTAGCTCTGCACTAAACACGGAGCTTCTCGTGTTTAATGCATTGCAGTTCCGCATTCAACACAAGTAGCTCTGTGTTTAGCGATTTTTGAGTGGCCCGTATACCGGCATGTGGGCCAATCAAAAATCGCTAAACACAGAGCTTCTCGTGTTTAATGCGGAACACAAGAAGCTCCGTGTTTAGCAATTTTTGATTGGCCCGTATGCCAGGTATACGGGCCAATCAAAAAAAAAAAAAAACAAAGCGGAGGCTGGTCGGGATTTAAACCGGCAGGGCGGGACTCGGGATCAGGCTGTTAATCTCGGGACAGTCCCGCCCAAATAGGGACGTCTGGAAGCCCTGGTTGTACTTCAGTTTTCAGTGAAAAGAAGTGTTGAAACTGTTTTTATGTATAAAGTTTTTGGAAGCACATTTCACTAATTCCAATTCTGTACATCGCATTGGTATTTTTGACTGTGCATACCTAGCAGATGGTGTCCGCTTGGAGACTGCTTGTTCCTTAAAGCAGTAACCCATATTCATGCATTTAGTATCCGTATTAGATTAACAAGTTGCACCTAACACTACAAACTCACACACATGTTTATATTTCCTCCCCTGGAGGGGAAGGGACAGACTACTTGAGGGTGGTGGTAACGAGGCGTATGTGGTGTAATAGCCAGACTTGGTATATTTTTGCTTGCTACTGTCTGCAATATACAGAGCAGTCTGTAAACACTGGTCTACACACACGTTAACATCATGGACAGATTTTTAAAATTCCTCTTAGAAAGTTGTTAGAATAACATGCTTTGCATTAATATAGTATGCACCTACCAAAGAATATGAAGTCTGAAATTCAGGTGTCTGGCTTTTAGTAATTAGAAACTGTACTCAGATCTTTGTCAGAAAACCACGTATGGTAAAACTGATTTGAGAGCCATGCTTAGCACAG
The DNA here is from genome assembly GCF_019279795.1 of Protopterus annectens. Taxonomy (NCBI): domain Eukaryota; kingdom Metazoa; phylum Chordata; order Ceratodontiformes; family Protopteridae; genus Protopterus; species Protopterus annectens. The sequence goes on from NC_056737.1 coordinate 1,399,147,338, forward strand.
ATTCATAGCCCTTAACTTGTTAGCTCAATCCAGAAAATGCCTTAAAATAGGAAGATTGTAAACATTGTTCTTGCATTATGTAAAAAGCTACAAGAATATTGGGTGTTGTATTAATAAAGGTTTTCTGAAGAATATCCCATCTGAAACGCAAATGTTTTTCACTAAGTGACTGCAGTCCTCAACAGTTTGCCTGCACACCCCTTAGCAACCTGTAGAAGTCTGAATACAGTGACAGAGCTTTCAGTCTTAAGTTTATAGGTGTTTACTAGGCTAACGACGACACAGGCTTTTTTAAGCCTAGCCAATGCATCCCAAATCTCTGGCAAGTTCTGCTACACTTGGTAAGTGTAAACAGGGGCTTAGACGATGAAACATTTACAAGCAGGGGCTTATGAGATGAACCATATACAGGTTGCCTGTGTTCATTCGAGAGACAGGTGCCAAAACGGATGAAGTTCCTGTTCCCTCTCCAGTTGTCCAAATTGCACTTGAATTGGGTTATGGAGCAACTCTGCTTCACATGGATGGGAAGACTGGGTAGTCCCTGGGATGCATACCTGTATCTCCAGCAGGTATTCGTGTTTCACTGTTGCAGTCATTACATTTGGGGTAAACTGCTGGCAGGTTGCCCTCAGTCAGCCTGATTAACAAAGTCTTGGGTCCTGTATCAGCTGCTGTCCCTTCTTCCATGACGTCGGCTGCATGTTTTATACACCTGACATCAGTCATTCTTGCCGTGCGGTGCCCGAAGCAGAAGCAGTTCGCAAGTCCGGTCAGCAGACTCCTGAAATTTTCGTTTGAGTTTCAGAACCGAAGTCTTAAACTAAAAAGCTAAGTACCCCATTGGGGAAACTTTTTCTTGCTCCTTACCGATGTCAGTAAAAGTTAATAATTGCATTACTTGTGGGAAGTAAATACCTCATAAGGATTTTCATTTGTACTATATTCCTTGCCCTAGGCCTTGACCACAACGTACCTTGCTGTCGGTTTTGTGCTAAATTTAATCAATGCACAATTAAATGTCTGCAGTGTTCATCGTGTTACCCTGCTGCAGTTATCACACTTGGGTTATCCTGTCAGGCAGTCCCGCAGTCAGCCGGATTTCCAAAGTCTTGGTCCGACATCGGTTGCTGTCGCCTCATCCCTGACGTCAGTGCGCCAGGGGTAAATAAACTTCAACCGACGCCATTTTCTTCAGTCTTTCTTGCCACACGGTGCCCGAAGCAGAAGCAGTTCGCAAGTGCCGGTCGGCCAACTCCTGAGATTCGAATTTCAGACCGAAGTCTTCTATAAAGCGAAGTACCCCGTTGGGGAAACTTTTCTTGCCTCAGACCGATGTCAGAAAAAGTTAACAATTGTTTTTCTTGTGGGAAGCAAATACCTCATAAGGATTTTCATTCTTATTGCATACCTTGCCTAGGCCCTGATCACGACGTCACTTGTCATTTTTGTGCTAGATTTAATAAACGTACTATTAAAAGACTATTTGATTTCGCACGACACTTTTTTGGCAGAAAATTTAATAACATGCCGTCGGAGCTATCGACTACCGGCGTGCACAAAAAGCGCAGGGATAAGGATCGACAGCCCAGGCCTAAGCTCGATTCAGAGGCCTCTGTTGATCCGGTCTCCGGTTCTCCAGTTAACAGTGAGGCTCCGCAGCCTCTGACTACCGCTGTTCAGGAACCAGAGACCGCTACAGATATTTTGACGGAATGTAGGTTGGGAGGGTGGCTTAATGGTTAAGGTGTTTGCCTTACAAACACAAGGTGCAGGGTTTGAGTCTCACAAGGGATAATTGGCTAGGCTTAAAATGGCTCGCAAGGGCAATTAGCTTAGTACTAAACTATGAACTATGAACCTATGTACTAGGCCGACGCAGCCTTTTACTTCAGGCCCTACCGATGATTTACCTTCCAAGGACGTCGGTACTTCGGAAACGCCATCGCCTTCTGAAGGCATTTTCAGACCGACGACTCTTAAGTCAAAATGTTTTCCAAATCAAAGACTCCTTCCAAATCTAAAAAGGCTTCACTTCAGTCTCCTGTTCAAGGCTCTATGCCTAAGAAACAGATGCTCAAGATGGCTGAAGATTTGATTTCTCTTATCAGGGGTTCTCAGCCTCCTCCTGACAAAAGGCCTAGACAAGAGGAAGAATCTGTTTCCTCTGAACAACTGTCTTATTTCTTCGGATTCCTCTGAGGACCAAGACTATTCCTTCTCTCCTTATGAAGATTCTGATGCTGAGAACTCTATTCCCTCAGCTTCCCCGCCAGAAGATTACTCTTTTGGGGAAACTTTACACACTGAGGGAACACTTTCACTGGGAAGGTCAGGATTACTCTGATTCCAAGAAAAGGCTCAGAGACTTTCTTTTACTCCCCCAACACAGCCCTCTAGCCATCCCTCCTGTTTTGGACATTGTGGATGATGTCTAGAGTCCAGTTTCAACCCTGACACTCTGCCTCCTGCTCCGGCCAAACCTGACAAATACTACAGAGTACCTGATTCCCACAAATTTCTTTACAAAAGCCCAGTAGCTGACCCAGAGACCATCTCCCAGGGTCCCAAGGGGGCTAAGGCTTCCATGGCTAAAAATCCAGTACCTTCTGAAAGGGATTCAAGAGCACTAGACAGATGGGGAAAAAGGCTTACACCTCAGCCACTTTGGCTATGAGAGCTCTAAACTGTCAATTTCATTTACTTAAGTATCAGCAATTTCTGATCTCTCAGTTGAAACAAAAGATAACCACCCTCCCTCAACAATCTGAATTGAAAGAAGTACAGGATTTGTTGCATGCCACCGAGCAGGTGAGCAAACGCACCTTACAATGTGGGTTTGATTCTTTAGAGGCCTCCTGCAGAGCAGCTGTCACTGGTTCAGTTATACGTAGGCATGTCTGGTTAAATTAACAAAGTCTGCCTGATCATGTTAAAGCAAAACTACTAGATGCTCCCTTACAGCAGGATGTTCTTTTTGGTGTTAAAGCAGAAGAAGTTTTAAAGAAAATGGAAGATGAGGCAAAATCTATGCAGACAGTCAAACATTTCCTGCAGGTACAACCCCCTTGCTTCAGCAGAAACTGGCCAACAAACAATTGGTCTTTTCCGGCCACTGACAGGCCTCAGAGGGGTAAATACAGGCACCCAAGGGGCAGAGGACAATCACAAGCTCAGTATAAACCTCGCCAATGGGGCACTCCAACCCAGAAGGGAGGAGAAGACAGGTCTCAATCCAGCAAAAGGCAAACTCAATGACTTGCACCTCAGCTGGCCAAACAAAGCTCTTTTGTCAGCCCCCCTGGGGAGAAAACTAGCACTATTTGCAGACAACTGGCATATGGTCACAAAGGACAAATGGGTCCTAGACATAATTTTACGAGGATACAGATTCCACTTTCACACCTTGCCAATAAAAAGAGGAATGCCAAACCGGCCACAAAATCAAAGGGCAGAGGCTCAAAAACAAATTACAGCTCTCATGGCCATGAGAGCCATTCAAAGGGTACCAACTCAAGAGCAAGGCCAAGGATTTTACTCAAGATTCTTCCTAGTACCCAGAAAAGAAAATGCTTGGAGACCAATTCTGGACCTTTCAATTCTCAACGCTTATTTACAAGTTCCCAAATTCAAGATGCTAACACTACAGCAGCTACTTCCCATGTTGGGCAAGGAAGCATGGCTGGTAACGTTTGACCTCAAGGAGGCATACCTGCATGTCCCTATCAGACAAAGTTGCAGAAGATACCTCTCTTTCATTGCAGGTTCGACTCATTATCAATTCTCTGCACTGCCCTTTGGCTTATCTACTGCGCCCAGAGTATTTACAAAATCCCTGGCTCCAGTAATTGCATATTGCAGACGGAGGAATTCAAATATATCCATACCTGGATGACTGCCTCATCCAAGCAGAAAGAAGAGAGATTCTTTTACAACATCTGGCTTTTGTGAAGCATCTACTAAATTGTCTGGGGTACACACTGAACGAAAAGAAGTCAAAACTAGTACCCTCACAAAAATTACATTCCTGGGTGCCAGCTTGGACACAACGGCCCAGAAGGCTTATCTTACACCAGACAAGCAATTACAACTGACTCAATATTTCAAGACAATGGCAACAAAGACCCAATTAACTGCAAGAAAAATTCTGCAGGCTTTGGGCTTCATGGCATCTTGCATTCTGATAATACCATTTGCAAAAATGCATATGAGGAAACTACAATGGTACCTAAAAAGCGTATGGTCTCAACACAGCCACAGCTTGGACACAATGATATCTCTCCCTGCCTTCAACAGGAATTTCTATGGTGGGCACAGGCATGTCACCTCAACAAGGGTCAGCCTTTCACCTTGTCCCCACCCAGGCAGACCATCACAACAGATGCTTCAGACTATGCTTGGGGGGCACACATGGCAGGGCAATGCATTCAAGGCCTATGGACTGCAGAACAAAAAAACTGCACATAAACCAAAAAGAGATGCTAGCTGTACAGAAAGCTCTGACAGATTTCAAGGATCTACTACAACCTGGACAACTGGCAATAAAGACGGACAACACCACAGTAATGTGGTACATAAACAAGGGGGCACACATTCCTACCCTCTTTGCAGGCAGGCAATAATCTTATGGAACACAGCTCTCGCCTACCAAGTCCAGTTACAAGCTCACTTACTGCCAGGACAGAAAAACACATTGGCAGACGACCTAAGCAGAAATATCAAGGATCCCCACGAGTGGAAGCTGAACCCACAAATATTTGCAATGATAACTCAAAGATGGGCCTACCAAATATAGGCCTATTTGCCAGTCCTCAAAACTACCAGCTGAAAAAATTTTGTACAAGGACATTCCACCATCAAGCTTGGAAAGTGGACGCCCTCTCCTTCAGTTGGAAAAACCTGACAGCATATGCCTTTCCTCCATTACCTCTTCTCACAAAGCTTCTTTTGAAGGCCAAAAAGGAGAAACCTCGAATGATTCTCATAGCCCCAGACTGGCCACGCCAGCACTGGTACCCGCTATTGAAGAATATGGCTCACAGTCCACCATGGATATTGCCTCAAATACCTCATTTGCTCACGCAGCAGGACAAGCAGATTCTACACAGTCAGATCAAAACCTTAAACCTGGCTGCATGGCAGATAAATTAAGCAACCAACCAGCTCCTCTTTCACAAGCAGTGCTGGATGTTATTGTAGAAGGCAAGAGGCCAAGCACCAGGAAGGCATACTCGGACAAATGGAAAAGGTTTTCTGCTTGGAACCAAGCTAAGGGCCAAGAGACTACTCAGCCTCATATGCCTCACATTCTGCAGTATTTAGCTGAGATGTTACATAAAGGACTTTCCTTCTCCTCAATTAAAGTCCATGCTTCAGCTATTTCAGCTCACTACGACACAAATCCACCTTTATTTTCAAACCCACTCCTAAGGCAGTTCCTCAGAGGGGCAAAAAACATTAGACCACCTAGAAGAGCTCCTACACCAACATGGGACCTCAACTTTGTTCTGGAAAAACTAACACTACCTCCCTTTGAACCAGCTTTTTCTGCAGACCTTCAGTTTCTGTCATGGAAGACTGCCCTGCTACTGGCAATAACTTCTGCTAGGAGAGTTTCAGAATTACAGGCTGTTATGGCAGTGGAACCTTTCCTCATTTTTCATTAAGACAGAGTTTCTCTACGAACTAATCCTTCCTTCATGCCAAAGGTGCTTTCCAGTGTAGCTTTAAATCAAACCATCCATCGACCCACTTTCTTCCCCAATCCACAGAACAAAGGTGAGAGACTCTTGCATTCCTTGGACATTCACAGGCAGCTTCGATATTACTTGGTTTAAAACTAAGGCTTTCAGAAAAACTAACCAGCTCTTTGTTTCCTATGCTACAGCTTCTCAAGGGAGGCCCATATCCAAGCAAACCATTTCAAAATGGATAGGCCATTGCATACGATTCTGCTATACCCATCATGGGAAACCAGTTCCTCCTACCATTAGATCCCATTCTACCAGGGCTACAGCTACCTCTACAGCCTTTCTCAGGGGGGGTTCCTACCAAGGAAATTTTAGAAGCTGCAACTTGGAGTTCTGTACACACCTTCACCAAACGCTATCACTTACCTCTTTATTCTAAGTCCAGGGTGGGCTTCGCCACTGCAGTCCTGCAGGGCCTCATTGCCTCCTCTAACCCTTTATAATGCCTCCACCCTACCTTAGCTTTGGGACTCAACCCAAGTGTGATGACTGCAGCAGGGTAATACGATGAACATAGTACAGTTTTATACCTACCATAAATGTAGATGTTAGAGTGTTCACCCTGCTGCAGTCCAGGTTACCCTCCCTCCAACCCCTCTGATCTACTGGCTAAATCTTTGCTATGCCTTACTGATGTATTTGCTTATAGCTGAAGGGTTTTTGTATTTGTACAGTGTTCTCACCTTTTGGTACTAATTTGGATCACCTGTTTGGGGGCACCTGACATCTAGGGCAAGAAAAAGAAAATGGCGTCTGTTGCAGTTTATGTACCCCTGGCGCACTGACGTCAGGGATGAGGCAACAGCAACTGACATCGGACCAAGACTGGAAATCCGGCCGACTGCGGGACCGCCTGACAGAATAACCCAAATGTGATGACTGCAGCAGGGTGAACACTCTAACATCTACATTTATGGTAGGTACAAAACTGTACTTTTTTGCTTCTAAATATTTTGGCGCATGCTTTAATTATCCAAATATGTCGTCTGTTAGCAATCCGACTACCGGAATACCTAAAAAAAACACAAAGAGAAAGAGAGGCAGTCGAGTTCCAAAACTGACTACGCTTCCCCTAAGCCAGTCGCCAGTTCGCTGGTACTCTGAGGAGCTTTCACAGCCCCTGATACCCGCTACTTCTGATTTGCAGGCCTCTACTGAGACCCATTCGGAGTCTGGTATGCTGCGAGATGCTTCAATTATGGAACCCGCGGATGTATCTACCTTAGAAGGGTCCAGAGCTGCTGTGCAGGCACTGGCTTCTGAGGGTGTTTTCAGGCCTACAGATTTGTATATTAGACCGACACCATCTTCAAAACTAAGGCCAAAATCTAAACCTATGCCTAAAAAAATGACACCTGAGCCACATGTGCAGGCCCCTATGCCTAAAAAAACAAATTATCAAAATGGCTGAAGATTTAATTACTCTGATCAGGGGTAGCCAACCCCCCCCCCCTTTCTAAGAGGCCTAGGCAAGACATTGATTATGAATCTTCTGAGCAGGATTCTAATTCTTCTGACTCTTATGAACAAGATTTGTCTATACCCACTTATGAGGACTCTGATGCAGAAGATTCCATTCCTTCTGCTTCTCCCCTGAGGATTTTTCTTTTGGGCAAACTTTACATACCTTAAGGGAACATTTCCACTGGGAAAGTCAGGATTTCTCTGAATCTAAAAAGAGACTTTGGGATTTTCTTCTTCTTCAGCATAGGCCTTTGGCTATACCTCCTGTTCTAGACATTGTTTGTTTTTTCAGAATCTAGTATGGCTCCTGATTCTCTGCCTCCAGCTCCTTGTAAGCCAGACAGATACTACAGGGTTCCTGACTCCCACAAATCAAAAATCCTGTTGCAGATCCTGAAACCATTTCTCAGGGTCCCAAGGGCATTAAGGCTTCTACTGCTAAAAATCCACCCCTTCTGATAGAGATTCCAGGGCACTGGATAGATGGGGTAAGAAGGTTTACACTTCTGCAACCTTGGCAATCGGAGCTTTAAACTGTCAATTTCATATGTTTAAATATCAACATTATATCATGGGACTGCGTAAACAGAAAATGATTATAATTTCTGACTGTGGAAAATAAAGATTTACATGATCTATTGCATTCAGCTGAACAAGTTGGAAAACATACTTTGCATTGTGGTTTTGATTCTTTGGAGGCCTCTTGCAGGGGCTGCTGTAACTGGGTCTGTGCTAAGAAGGCATGCTTCGCTCAAAGAGCAGACTCTGCCTGATCATGTTAAAGAAAAATTGTTGGATGTTCCTTTACAACAGGACCTTCTCTTTGGTAATAGGGCTGAAGAAGTTTTAAAAAAGATGGAAGATGAAGCTAAATCTATGCAAACTGTGAAAGATTTCTTACAAGTGCAACCTCCAAGATTTAGTAGGCATTGGCGTACTAAGAACTAGTCCTTTCCAGTTCCTTCGAGAGCCACTTCAGTCAAACCCAGACATTCCAAAGGCTCCAGGTTTCAGTCACAAGGGACTTTTAGAACAAAACAATGGGATGCCGCCTCCTCCAAATTTGGAAACGGCAAGACACCTTCCTATGATAAGCAGTCTCAATGACTTCCCTTTACACTTACCAAGTACCTACCTTTTAGCCACCCCTTTGGGGGGGAAACTGGCCCTTCATGCAAGGAACTGGCAACTTATAACCCAGGACAAATGGGTTTTAAATATAGTATTCCAGGGATACAGATTTCATTTCCACACGTTGCCAATCCCAAACGGATGGCCAGACCTGCCCCCAAATCAGTGGGCAGAGGCCCAGAAACAAGTACTGTCCTTCATGAACATGGGGGCTAGTCAACCAGTACCAGAAGAGGAAAAGGGACAAGGTTTCTATTCAAGACTTTTCCTGGTACCCAGAAAAGACAAATCATGGCGCCCAATTATGGACTTATCTACACATTTCTGGACATTCCAAAATTCAAGATGCTGACGCTTCAACAGTTGCTTCCTATGCTAGGCAAAAATGCCTGGTTGGTAACTAGACTTAAGATGCTTACCTGCATATCCCAATCTGGGAATCTTGCAGAAGATACCTCCTCTTCAAAGCAGGCTACTTGCATTACCAGTTGTCTGCACTGCCCTTTGGCTTATCTACTGCGCCCAGGGTCTTCACAAAGTGCCTGGCTCCAGTAATTGCATTTTGCAGGCAAAGAAATATTCAAATATATCCATACCTGGACGATTGTCTAATTCAGGCAGAAAACAGGGACATTCTTCTAAAACATCTGGCGTTTGGAAAAAGGGTTCTAACTTATCTAGGGTACACTATAAACGAAAAGTAATCACAACTGGTACCCTCTCAAAAAAATTCCATTCCTGGGTGCAAGCTTGAATACAACTGCTCAGATGGCTTACCTTATGCCAGAAAAGTAAATTAATTTGGTAGGTAACTTCAAAACAGGTGGCCACAAAAACCCTGCTATCTGCAAGACAAATTCTGCAAGCCTTGCAGTTCATGGCCTCCTGTATTCTTTTAATTCTATATGCAGGACTGCAAATGAGAACTTCAGTGGTACTTGAAAAGTTTATGGAGTCAACAGTGTCACAGCCTGGAAACAATGATTCCTATCATACCTTGCTTGCAACTAAAGAGGTCCTATGGTGGGCAGAGGCCTGCCACCAAAACAAGGGACTGCCATTCACTCCACCCCCTGCCGCCCAAACGCTAACTACAGACTCATCAGACTATGCTTGGGTGGCGCATCTGGCAGGGAAGTGCATTCAGGGCAAATGGAGCCCAAATCAAATGCACCTTCATATCAATCAAACAAGAAATGCTAGCTATACAGAATACACTGACAGCCTTCAAGGATTACCTTCATCCAGGACAATTGATAGACAACACCACAGTTATATGGTAAATAAGCAGGGGGGTAACACACTCTCTTACCCCCTTTGCAGACTAGCCATGGCATTGTGGAGCACTGCCTTGACCTATCAGATACAACTACAAGCTCAGTTCCTACCAGGAAAGCTGAATACTCTGGCAGACGAACTAAGTAGAAATCTCATGGACCCACACAAAATGAAACTGGAACCACAGATTTTCAACATGTTGACATGCAAATGGAGTCCAGACATAGATCTTTTTGCCTCACCCCAGAACTATCAGTTGGACAAATTCTGCACAAGAACTCATCACAAAAAAGCCTGGAAAGTGGATGCTCTATCCTTCAGCTGGAAAAACCTATGCCTTTCTCCCTCTGCCTCTGCTCTCCAAAGTTCCACTAAAAGTCAAACAGGACAAACCAATAATTATTTTGATTGCTCCAGACTGGCCTCGCCAACACTGGTACCCACTCCTGCGCAATGTCACACCTTCCACTGTGTGGCACCTGCCTCAGACACCTTACTTATGTCTCAGCAGAACAACCAAATTCTGCACACTCCGCTCCAAACTTTGAATCTTGCAGTGTGGCTAATCACCTAAATTCACCCTTAACATCCCTCAGCAAACCTGTGATGGATGTCATTTTGGTGGCAAGAAGGTCTAGTACTAGAAAATCTTATGGAAAAGATTCTGTGCCTGTAATCAATCACAAGGAATAAGCACAGCAGTGTCCAATATTCTTCAGGTTTTACAGTACTTAACGGAGATGCTTCACAAGGGCCTATCCTTCACTTCTATAAATATCCATGCCTCAGCCATTTCAGCTCATTATAACACAGAACCTCCCCTCTTCTCATCCTCTGCTAAAGCAGTATCTCAGAGGGGCCAAAAACTTAAGACCACCCAGGAGAGCTCCAACCCCTGCCTGGGACCTCGATTTTGTATTGGAAAAACACTCTCCCTCCTTTCGAGCCAGCTGCTACTGCAGACTTAATTTCTTTCCTGGAAAACAGCTATCCTTTTTGCAGTCACTTCAGCTAGAAGGATTTCCGAATTACAGCCTCTTATGGCAGTGGAGCCTTTCATCATTTTTGATGTGGACAGGTTGTCTCTCAGGACCAATCAATCCTTCATGCCTAAGGTGGTATGCACTGTGGCTCTTAATCAGACCATTCATTTGCCATCTTTCTTTCCCAATCCACAGAACAAGGGGGAGCAGATTCTGCTTTCTTTGGATGTACACAGACAACTTAGATTTTACTTAAACAGTACAAAATCTCAAAGAAAATCTGAAGAACTGGTGGCATTTGCTGCAGGGGCAGAGGGAAAGGCTATTTCAAAGCAGACCATTTCCAAATGGATAAGCCATTGTATTAATTTCTGCTATATGCATCATGGTAAAACTGTCCCCCAGGGAATCGGATCTCATTCCACCAGGGCTGCATCTACTTCTTCAGCCTTTCTCAGAGGTGTTCCTACCAGAGACATTCTAGAAGCTGCTACCTGGAGCTCAGTTCATACGTTCACCAAACATTACCATTTACCTTTCTTCTCTAAATCCAGAGCTGGATTTGCCACTGCTATCCTGCAGGGCCTTATAGCTGGTCCTAATGCTGTGTAATTTCCTCCACCCTACCATAGCTTTGGGAATCTACCCAAATGTAATGACTGCAACAATGAAACACTAAGAGCATAGTACAGTTGTGCACACTTACCATAAATGTAGATGTTAGTGTATTCACTGTTGCAGTCCTGGTTACCATCCCTCCAGCCCCCTATTTTTCTCTGACTATCCCTATACTTTCTTTCACTATGCTTATAAGCCCTTTTGTTGTATTTGCTTTTGGGATTAGAGGTATATTTTTTATGTTTTTAATTTTATTTGCTCCCCATTTGGGGGGCACCTGACATCTGGGGCAAGAAAAACTGATGTAATGGCGTCTGCTGCACGTTTTATACCCCTGATGACCTGACGTTGTGGAAGAAAGGACAGCAACCGACGCAGGACCCAAGACAAGGCCGACTGAGGGCAACCTGTCAGCAGATTAATCCAAATGTAATAACTGCAACAGTGAATACAACACAACTGTACTTTCCTGTTTAGATCACAGGCAAGGTTTGTCCTTAGAATGGGTAATTCTGGTGCTGTTTTGGGATATGCAGGAGATCCATCAGAATGGGGTCTGACAGTGCCTTGTATGCCAGGTATGGATCTCCACTCAAAAACATGTAGGGAGATACAATACAGGATAGGGCCTTGATCAAGGCAGTCTGCATGGGACATTTTACTTATGCCCTGTATTCTTTTAGTGAGGAAGCTCTGTGGACATTCCAGTTGTTGGATATGCCCAATTAGGTACATACCAAAGTGGGTATTGTACTCTCTAGGTCTGTTGAATGCCAAATACAGTGGTACAATGACTTCCTTGGATGCCATGCCTTTGTTAGAAGTTGCGCAGTATAGAATGATTTCCTCACTACTGTAGACACGTGATGGTCAAAGGCTAGATTACTGACTGCGTGTCCCCAAGTCCCTGACTACTGGGTCAACTCTAAGGGGTGTGTTGCCAATATGATAGTTACCAGGGATGGGTGACTTCCCAAAGGATACTATTATGCATTTCTTAGCATTTAGTTTGTCTATTGCTCTGGCACAAGTTTTCTTTTCGGCCCCTCCCAGAGAACATTTGTAGAAGTGGTCATTGAATCTCACACTGATAATTTGCAATCATCTGCAAATTTAGTCAGCCAGAGACCACTGACATGGGACATGACTTCTGAGAAGTAAATGCCAAAAAGGAGCAGTCCAAGGACTGATCCCTGAGGGACTCTAGTTGTGACTGGTGTCTTTGTAGAGGTGGACTCCCCAATTCTGACTTCCTTGGTCCTGTCTGTGAGCCAGTTTGCTCTCCCATGGTTGGCATATGGGTTTGTACCTTACCTCTTCAGTTTGTCAACAATGTCAGTTTGGTATTGTCAAATGCCTGAGCCAGGTCAATGTAAGCAGTATGAACGATTTTGCCCTCATCCATTTCTTTGGTGACCTTCTCAAAGTCCACCGGGTTGAGTAGGCATGATCTGCCCTTGACTAAACCAAACTGGGTTGGGTTCAGTGTCTGGTGGTTTACGAAGTTTCTATTTATCATCTCCATGATAATTCTTTCCATGGCTTTACGTGCAAGACTAGTGAGTCTTATGCGTTTGTAGTTTCCAGGGTCTGTAGATGGCCCACCTTTGTGCAGAGAGATGACTATTGCTTTTTTCCATTCATGAGGTACAAAACCTGTTTGGAGGCTACAGTTAAATAGTAATTCCAGAGACCCAGATAGGTCATGCTTCATACTATTTAGAAGGCATCCTGTGATATCGTCTGGGCCATCTTGTTCTTGGAGCATTAATGACCTGTTCCCTAAGGTTGAGGGGGAGAGGGGTAAAGTTGGAGCTGAATTTATCAGCAGTTTGCTATATATTCTGAATCAGTGCAGGTGGCTGCATTTGCAATAAGTTCTGCACACAAAGGTGTGTTGCCTTTGAGGTTGCTGACCTAGCTAAAGAATACTTTGTGGTTGTCCTTGGCCTGGGAGGCCAAGCTTTCCTCAAATTTTGCTTTGGTAGACTTTTTGTCCTCTGTGTTTAGTTTGAGAGTGCTTTTATCCTGCTGGTGCTGCACCTCCTAATTTTTGCCATGATTTTCTTCCTCCTGTTATACAGTCTGTTGATTTTGTGATTCCACCGGGGTGGCTTGTTTTTTGTTAGTTCTCTACTTCCTGGTGGGTGCAGCTGCCTCTGTGCAGCTATTAACGTGCTCATACAGGATTTCTGTGAACAGCTCTGCATAGGCAGCGGTATTCTCGGGGTTTATGGGGACTTGAAATTTTGCCATGTTCTCACTTAGTAGCAGGAGGCTAGCCTTAGAATAGTTCCTGAATATTCCAGGCTTAGCTGGGGGTCCAGGTTTCCTTTTTAATTCAAAGGAGACCGTTTTGTGGTCTGACCTTACCAAGGAAGGTGTTACAGTAGGGGGTGTGCAGCAGTCTCCCATATTAGTGAAGACCAGATCCAGTATGGTTGCACCCCTGGTTGGTGTATTGACTGTCTGGTCTAGGGAGTTTGTGTTTACAAAATCCAGGAATCTCTGTCCATGTAATGTTTGGTGGTGTATAGGATTCCCAGTTAGTGGGGAAAAGTCCCCCATAAATATGGTATTGGGTTGGATGCTTAGTGTTTCTAATAAGTTTAAATACATGGTATGGGTTTCCTGTGTCATACAGGGGGACCTGTAGCTTGCAAGGAAGTGGTATTGGATTTTACCTATGGTGATTTGAAATGGAGCAGCTCAAGTGCATTGTCCTGTTTGATCAGCCTTGAAGTACATTTATTTTTGAAATCATTAAAGTTACATTTTAATGATTCATTCCTAAGCATACTCAGTAACGCCCCACTAAGAACCATAAGAACTAAAGCAGACTATGTCCCCTGGTTAACAAGACCAACTTCTCAAAACAAGAGACAAGGTCTGGGCACAATACCGTCCCAGAAAAACCCAACTACACTAAACTACCATCAACTCGAACAAATAAAAAAAAGACAAAAAAATCCTACTATATAACAGCACAATATAATTACCAAAATAACCCAAAAAAAATCTGGACAAGTATTTATCCGTTACTGCAACCAGGCCAATCTGTGGCCCCAACTTCCCTGTACCACAAATACACAAGAAAGCATTGCAACCCGATTCAAGAAATGCTTCACAAATTCCATCCTAAACCTTAACAAAATAGAGTACTGCCTCACTAAAAAGCCCTACGGAACCTCACAATCCAACCAAGAATGTTTCATTTAACAGTATCGCCCATCTTAAGAATGCTTAATAGACTAAAGCCTACCACCCTTGTTGCTGACTGTTTACCTGTTAACTACCTTAAGTTAGCAGCAGAATCCGTAGCATGCCCAATATCTATTAATTAATGCGACTACCTTAAGTTAGCAGCAGAAGCCATAGCCTGTCCAATATAGATACTAATTAATCATGTCTTAACTGAACTCTGTGTACCCAAAATCCTGAAAACTTCCTGACCTTACTAATTACAGGCCTATCACAATTCTGTCACCCCTGTCCAAGGTCTTAGAAAAATGTGTTTATTCACAACTCCTGAATCACCTAATCTCCAACACCAAACATGTTTTTTGACCTAGTCGTAGCACCACCACAGCACTAGTTTTACAGACACGATTAACCACCTTAGAAACAATGGTCAGTCTCAGTATTCCTAGACATATCCAAAGCTTTCAACAGTCTCCCACCAAAAACGTCTACAGGAACTCCTGTCTTTTAAACTAAGCCACTCTGCCCTTCACTGATTCCATGACTTGTTGATCAGATGGACAGCAAGCAGTAAAGTGGTAAAATGATTTCTTTCCTACATTACCTGTTACACTAGTTGTACTACAGGGATCAGTTTTAGGCTCACTCTTAATATTTGTGCAAACGAGCTCCATTCTGCAATGGACTCCGCTAAAATTATACATATGCAGACAACTCGACACTTATGCCGCATGCTCCCTGTCTGAACTCCACAAAAAAAAATAAATAAAATTTTCACTGCTGTAGAATCTTCACTTAAAGAACACACTGGAAAGGGCTGGCAAGAAAGCATGTAACCAAAACGATAAATCCAACTCCTTTATGAAAGTAAGCGCTTTCTTCTAGTTAAATATTGCAAGAGACTTCATCAGACAAAAACAAGTTAACAGTAGCCATTTAAATATAAAACGGGTAGTAATAGTAACACCCCCAGATGAGATCATTTCTTATTTCTTCATAAATTAACATATCAACCCTGTTTAAAGCAACATTGTAATCTAAAAGCTTCAAATTCAATGGTTAATATGACCAGCTAATAAATGACAAAATTGCATACGCATATAAATATATATATAAATCAGTAAATAAGTCAGTAATTCACTAATTCATAAAATTCAGATAAATATGCCTAATAGATGCATTTATCAAACCATATTAAAAATATGTAAAGAATATGTAATATGAATTTATAATTATCTACCTAATGGTTTTATTTTTAATAAACTACTAATTGATGAATTATCAAGACCTGGGATACTTGCAGCATTAAGACGTAGCTGCCAAGCCAGTTCCATTTTCTGTAATATATAAGGCCAATCACCTTTTCTAGGGGAATTAATTAAATGCTCCAAAACAAATTTGAAACTGTCCAGGGTATGAGGATAACATGTTTAGCTAGAGAATTATGCTCATGACCATCATGTATATCCCTTAGATGTTCACCTATTCTGATGTTCATCGTGCATACAGCTGCAGTCATTACAGAAGGGTTATCCTGCCGTCAGGCGGGGCCTCGGTCGGCCGATTCCAAAGTCTAGGTCTGGCGTCGGTTGTCGTCGCTTCTTCCCTGACGTCAGTGCGGCAGGGGTATAAAAGAGGCAGCCGACACCATTTTCTCCAGTCTTTTTTGCCGCGCGGTGTCCGAAGCAGAAGCAGTCCGCAAGTGCCGGTCGGCCAGCTCCTGATATTTACGAAAGTATTTCAGCTGAAGTCTTCTTTAAAGCCAAGTACCCCATTGGGGAAATTTTTCTTGCCTCATACCAATGTCAAAGTTTAATAATTGCATTTCTTGTGGGAAGCAAATACCGCATAAGGATTTCCATTCTTTCTGTTTACCTTGCTTAGGCCCAGACCACGACGTCTCGGCCTGTCGTTTTTGTGCTAGGTTCAACAAGCGCACTATTAAGCGCCGGGCGGAGTTCGCCCTTCATTATTTTGGCAAAAAATTTAATTGTATCATGTCGTCGGATACACAGACACCAGTTTTGAGCAAAAGACGCAAAGATAAGGACCGACATCCGAGGTCCGCACAGTGTACTGAGACCACTAATACCTTCTCAACAGATAATTTTACTGGGTGCCAGCTTAAATACACCCACCCAGATGGCCTACCTCATGCCAGACAAACAAGGGCAACTGTCTCAATACTTCAGCAAAATGGCAACTTTCACCAGGCTAACTGCAAGGAAAGTCCTGCAGGCTCTCTGATTCATGGCATCATGCATCCTACTAATCCCACGTGCAAAGCTGCATATGAGGAAACTACAATGGTACCTAAAAAACTTATGGTCTCAACACAGCCACAGCTTGGAAACAATTATACCACTCATTCCATGCCTTCAAAAGGAATTTTTGTGGTGGGCTCAAGCATGCCAAAGAAACACAGGTCTCCCTTTCTGTGTACCTCAAGCAACTCAAATCATCACAACAGACTCCTCAGACTACACCTGGGGAGCACACAAGGCAGATCAGTGCATTCAGGGAAAATGGTCCCAAAAAGAGAAGCACCTACACATCAACCAAAAAGAGATGCTAGCCGTGCACAATGCTCTTATGACCTTCAAAGACCTACTGCATCCAGGCCAGTTATTGATAAGGACAGACAACACCACAGTCATGTGGTACATAAACAAACAGGGGGGGACTCATTCATACCCCCTGTGCAGGCAAGCCATGACCCTATGGAACACAGCACTGGAATTGCAAATTCAACTACAGGCACAATTCCTGCCAGGGAAGGAAAACACACTGGCAGACAACCTAAGCAGAAATATGACAGATCCACACGAATGGAAGTTGCATCCTCAAGTTTTCTCAAAGATAACTTGGGCATGGGGACAGCCAGACATAGATCTATTTGCTACCCACAGAAATTACCAGTTGAAAAAATTTTGTTCAAGGACCTATCATCCACAGGCCTGGAAAGTGGACGCACTCTCTTTCAATTGGGCAACATTGACAGTCTATGCCTTCCCTCCTCTGCCTCTACTGACCAAAGTTCTATTAAAAGCCAGAGCAGAGAGGCCACAAATGATTCTCATTGCTCCAGACTGGCCAAGACAACACTGGTATCCGCTCCTAAAGAGCCTGACACACACCCCACCATGGATCCTACCTCTAGTCCCTCTTCTCTTGTCCCAGCACAACTACAAAACCCTTCACAGCCATCTCAAAGCCCTAAATCTAGCTGCATGGAGAATACCTTAATTTCCCAACAGACTCTCCTTTCCAAGGAGGTGCAGGATGTCATCTTGGAGGCCAAAAGACCTTCTACTAGAAAAGCCTACTCCGCCAAATGGAAACGATTTTGTGCCTGGAATCAAGAAAAGGGCCAGAATCCTTGGGTAATAAATATACCTCAAATTTTACAGTACCTAGCTGAGATGTTAAACAGTGGCCTTTCCTTCTCCATCAAGATCCACGCTTCAGCTATTTCTGCACAATACAACACAGATCCTCCTTTATTCTCACATCCTCTCTTAAGGCAGTTCCTCAGAGGGGCAAAAAATATAAAGCCCCCAAGGAAACCACCAGTTCCAGCTTGGGACCTCAACTTTGTATTGGAAAAGCTGACCCTGCCCCCCTTCCAGCTTCTTCAACAGAGCTACAATACTTGTCAAGGAAAACAGCCTTCCTTCTGGCTATCACTTCAGCACGCAGGGTTTCTGAACTACAGGCCCTCATGGCTGTGCAACCATTCATCATTTTCCATCAGGACAGAGTTTCCTTACGAACCAACCCTACCTTCATGCCAAAGGTAGTAGCCAGTGTAGCTTTGAATCAGACTATCCACTTACCTACCTTTTATCCAAATCCACAGAACAAAGGGGAGTGACTACTACATTCCTTGGACATTCACAGACAACTTCGTTATTATTGGACAGAACAAAGCCATTCAGGAAATCTGAGCAACTCATTGTGTCGTCTGCTACAGGTGCTCAAGGAAAGGCTATTTCCAAACAGACAATTTCAAAATGGATAGCCCACTGCATACGCTTTTGTTATTCATTTCATGGAAAATCTGTGCCTGCATACTTCAGATCCCACTCCACCAGGGCCACAGCTACCTCTGCAGCTTTCCTCAGGGGGATCCCTACCAAGGACATTTTGGAAGCAGCTACTTGGAGTTCAGTGTACACTTTCTCCAAGCACTACCACCTTCCACTATACTCAAAATCTAGAGCGGGCTTTGCCACAGCAGTCTTGCAGGGCATCCTCGCTCCTCCTAGTTCCACTTAATGCCTACCACCCTTACTTAGCTTTGGGAGTCTTCCCATCTGTAATGACTGCAGCTGTATGCACGATGAACATAGTACAGTTTTGTACCTACCATAAATGTAGATGTTCGAGTGCTCATACAGCTGCAGTCCAGGTTACCCCCCCTCCGTCCCCTCTTAGGACAGGCCTTATGACTAACACTTTTATCATACAACCTATTTGGGGTATTCTTTTATGGTATATTTGCTTGCAACTACTGTTTTTTGATTTATCTATATTGCATGTTTGCATAACATTATGTTTTGCCTTCCTTCTGGGGGCACCTGACATCCGGGGCAAGAAAAACTGAAGAAAATGGCGTCTGCTGCCTCTTTTATACCCCATGTCGCACTGACATCAGGGAAGAAGCGACGACAACCGACGCCGGACCTAGACTTTGGAATTCGGCCGACCGAGGACCCGCCTGACAGCAGGATAACCCTTCTGTAATGACTGCAGCTGTATGAGCACTCGAACATCTACATTTATGGTAGGTACAAAACTGTACTTTCTTTAACCTATGCTCAGTTTTCCCTATGTAAAAACATGAGCAGGAAGTGCATAATGCGCAATAAACTACTCTCTCAGTATTACAAGAATATTTACCATGAATTTGGATATTCATGCCATTAATTTTTACCATATCGACTTCAAGAATATTACTACAAAACTTGCATCTCCCACATTTGTGCTTACACCCTTTATTGTGGTTACATTTGTTATGGTAAAACATATTTTTCAAACAGTAACCTTTCTTATATACACAAATTGGGGCTTCACCATGAATGTTAACCATATCTTTATCACGTATAAATTCACAGTTTTTATTTAATATATTCCTAATAGTAGAAGTATCCCTGTTAAAAGTAGTTAAAAAGCAATTTAAATAGTCTATATTTCTCTCTGCAATATGTGTATTTGTGGGATTATCAGGACTAAACTGAGATACATCCATAGAATGCTGCAAGTATCCCAGATGTTACTATTGCTACCTGTTTTATATTTAAATGGCTATTTTGTCTGATGAAGTCTCTTGCAATATTTAACTAGGAGACGAAAGCGCTTACTTTTATAAATAAAGGAGTTGGATTTATCATTTTGGTTGCGTGCTTTCTTGCCAGCCCTTTCCACTGTGTTCCTTGAGTTTTGGTTTGTTTACACTTCGTGGCTACCAGAATCTTGACTTACCAGCTCACAATTGCCTACCAAGTCATGGCTCTGCTCCCGTCTTAATCCCAGCTGAATATTACTATTCATGTTGTCTTTCGGCTTTTCCCGGTTAGGGGTCGCCGCAGCGGAACTCCGGTCCGCTAATAATTGGTAGTTGAATTTTAGGTGCCGAGTTACCAGCCCTGACACACAACCTTCAATGAAGATACACCCATTCACACATCTTCACACAGAAGACGCTTTAGCTGAGAATCGAACCGGACAGAGTCTTACTGTGAGGCGACAACGCTACTGCAGCACCACCATCGTGGTTAGTTCTCATAATTTATACCTCACTAATCTTGTACTTGCGTTCCTACTAAGATACCTTCATGGCACACACTCCCGTAATCATTGTAAACAGATTTATAAATATACCATCTAATATATTTTCTTTTTAACTGCCACTACTTAATAAAATACTATCTCTTAACACACCCTTTTTCTACTTCTCAACCAAGTCTAAAATTAATTTCATAGAATATACTGCTTAATACCTTATGCAGTATTGATATCTCCCTACTGCACGACTCCAGTAAAATGTACTAAGTGTGAATTTTCTTGGTATGTACAACCTGTGTGAATTAACCTATGATTGAAATCTGCTCTTTTATATATTTTACTACTATTCTATTTCAAATGTTACTATATTTTATATGCCTCAGTTTGAATGTAAGTGTGAATGTAAATTGGGGCTTTCCCCTAGACCTCTGCTAAAAAGGGGTTATCAACCCAGTCAGACTATCCCAGTAAACAAATACTTAATAAGTAAATGTTACATTTGTTTCCCATTTTCATTCTTCCTCAACTTCACACCCTCTTAATCCCCTTCCATTTGCTGCTGGAGAGGCTTTAAGAGTATCACTTTGGGAGCTGTTCCTTGTTTGAGCTCAGATGTTCTTCGTGTTTCACTGTTGCAGTCATTACATTTTGGTTATCTGCAGGTTGCCCTCAGTCAGCCTGATTAGCAAAGTCTTGGGTCCTGCATCAGTTGCTGTCGCTTCTTCCATGACGTCAGGGGTATAAAACATGCAGCTGACGCCATTACATCAGTCTTTCTTGCCATGCGGTGCCCGAAGCAGTTTGCAAGTGCCGGTCGACAGACTCCTGAAATTTTCAATTTCCAGAACTGAAGTCTTTAACTCAAGCCAAGTACCCGGGAAACTTTTTCTTGCTCCTTACCGATGTCAGTCAAAGTTAATTGCATTACTTGTGGAAAGCAAATGCCTCATAAAAAATTTTAATTTGTACTGTATTCCTGGCCTAGGCCCTGACCACGACTTACCTTGCTGTTCGTTTTGTGCTTTATTTAATCGGCGCACTGTCCATATATTTTCGCCTCTAAATATTTTGGTTCTCTGTTTAATTATCCAGAAATGGCTGTTAGCCATCCGACTACCGGGATTCCGAAAAAATGCAAAGATAAAAACAGACAAGCCGCTGAGGTCCAAAACTGCCGACGACGCTTCTAAGCCAGTCATCCGTTCGCCTGTACTCAGTGAGGTGCTTTCGCAGCCCCTGATACCTGCTACTTCTGATTCGCAGACCTCTACTGAGACCCATTCGGAGTCCGGTATGCCGTGAGATGCTTTAACTATGGAACCCGCAGATGTCTCTACCTTGGATGGGTCCGGAGCCACTGTGCAGGCACTGGCTTCTGAGGGTGTATTCAGGCCTACGGACTTGCATATTAAACAGACGCTTCCTTCTTTACTTAGGCCTAAATCTAGAACCATGCCTAAAAAAAAGGACACCCAGACCACATGCTCAGGCCTGTATGCCTAAAAAACAAATAAGAATGGCTAAAGATCTAAAATCTCTAACCAAGGGTAACCAACCCCCCCCCCCCCCCTTCTAAGAGGCCTAGGACTGAAGTTGGTTATGAATCTTCTGATCAGGATTCTGTTTTTTTTTTCTGATTGTTCTGATGATCTGGATTTGCCCTTACCTACTTATGACGATTCTGATGCAGAGGACTCCATTCCCTCTGCTTCCCCTCCTGAGGATTTTTCTTTTGGGGAAACCGTACATACTCTAAGGGAGCATTTCTACTGGGAAAGCCAGGATTTTTCTGATTCAAAAAAAGAAGCTTAGGGATTTCCTTCTACCTCAGCATAGGCCTTTAGCTATTCCTCCTGTACTAGACATTGTTGATGCTTTTTCGGAATCTAGTTTGGCCCCTTATTCCTTGTCTCTTGCTCCCAGAAAACCTGACAGATACTACAGGGTCCCAGAGTCCCACAAGTTCCTCTTTAAAAATCCTACTGCAGATCCAGAGACTATTTCACAGGGGCCCAAGGGCATTAAGGCTTCTACTGCTAAAAATTCTACCCCTTCTGATAGACTCCAGGGCACTGGATAAATGGGGTAAGAAGGTTTGCACCTCTGCAACCTTGGCCATTCGGGCTTTAAACTGCCAGTTTCATATGTTAAAGTATCAGCAACGTGTTATTGGATTGTTGAACAGAAAATGATGTTGATTTCTGACTGTGGAAAATAGAGAATTACAGGATTTAATGCATTCTGCTGGACGAGTTGGAAAACATACTTTGCAGTGTGGTTTTGATTCATTAGAGGCCTCTTACAGGGCTGCTGTTACTGGGTCTGTGCTCAGAAGGCATGCTTGGCTTAAGGAGCCATCTTTGCCTGATCATGTTAAAGCTAAATTGTTGGATGCTCCCTTAAATCAGGACGCCTGTTTGGCAACAAGGCTGAGGAAGTTCTTAAGAAGATGGAAGATAAAGCTGAATCTAAGCAAACTGGATTTCTTACAAGTTCAGCCTCCTAAATTTAGTAGGCACTGGCCCTCTAAGAATTGGTCCTTTTCAGCCCCTTCCAGATCTTCTCAAGCCAAACCCAGACACAGCAAAAACCTCAGGTTTCAGGCCCAGTGGACACAGGACTAGCAGTGGTGGGCCTCCACTTCCAAATCTGGAATAAGACTCCCCCCTATGGTAAACTGTCTCAGTGACTTCCTTTTAAAATTTCCAAGCACTTATCAACTGAGTGCCCCTTTGGGGGGAAAGATTGCTCTTCATGCAAAGAATTGGGAACTCATTACCCAGGACAAATGGGTTTTAAATAGTGTCCCAGGGATACAGATTTCACTTCCACAAGTTGTCAACACCAAGCAGGTGGCCGGACCTACCCCCAAGTCAGTGGGCAGAGGCCCAAAAGCAAGTACTTCCTCTTTTAAGCATGGGGGCTATTCAGCTGGTACCAAAAGAGGAAAAAGGGACAAGATTTCTACTAGAGACTTTTCCTGGTACCCAGAAAAGGCAATTCATGGCGCCCTATCTTGGACCTGTCTAACACCTTTTTGGAGATTCCAAAATTCAAAATGCTGACTCTTCAGTTACTTCCTATGCTAGGCAAAGATGCCTGGTTGGCAACACTAGATTTAAAAGTAGCATACCTGCACATCCCAATCAGAGAATCTTGCAGAAGATACCTACGCTTCAAAGCAGATTACATGCATTATCAGTTCTCTGCACTGCTCATCTACTGTGCCCAGGGTATTCACAAAGTGGCTAGCTCCAGTTATGGCATTTTGCAGGCAAAGAAATATTCAAATGTACCCATACCTGGACGATTGTCTAATTCAGGCAGAAAGCCAGGACATACTTTTGAGTAATCTGGCCTTTGTTCAAAGGGTTCTAAGTTGTCTGGGGTACACCATAAACAAAAAGAAGTAACACCTGGTGCCCTGTCAACAAATTATATTCCTGGGAGCAAGCTTGAATACAACTTCCCAGATGGCTTACCTCACGCCAGAGGAACAAATTCATTTGGCAACCTACTTCAAACAAGTGGCCACAAAAACCCTGCTTATCTGCAAGACAAATACTGCAAGCCTTGGAATTCATGGCCTCCTGCATTCTTCTAATTCCATATGCAAGACTGCATGTGAGGAAACTACAGTGGTATCTAAAAAGTCTATGGTGTCAACATTCTTAGGATCTAGAAGCAGTGATTCCTCTCATACCTTGCCTACGCCTAGAGTTCCTTTGGTGGGCAGAGGCCTACCACCAAAACAAGGGACTACCTTTCACACCAACCCCTGCCGCCCAAACCCTAACCAGACACTTCAGACTATGCATTGGGGGGGGGGGGCTCACCTGGCAGGGAAGTTGTATATCAATCAAAAAGAAATGTTAGCTGTACAGAATGCTCTGACAGCCTTCAAGGACCACATTCTTCCAGGACAACTAAGGGTAAAGACTGACAACACTACTGTTGTGTACATAAACAAGCAGGGGGGGTATACATTCCTACCCTGTCTGCAGACTAGCCTTGGCATTGTGGAACACAGCCTTGAGCTACCAAGTGCACTTACTAGCTCAATTCCTGCCAGGAAAATTAAATACACTGGCAAACGGACTAAGCAGAAACCTTATGGCCCCACACAAGTGGAAGGTGGAACCAAGGATTTTCAACATGTTAAAAAGCAAATGGGGGAGCCCAGATATAGACCTTTTTGCCTCTCCCCAGAACTACCAGTTGGACAAATTTTGCACAAGGACTCCCCACAAACAAGCCTGAAAAGTAAATGCTCTGTCCTTCAGCTGGAAAAACCTATCAGTCTATGCCTTTCCCCCCTCTGCCTCTGCTCTCCAAAGTACTACTAAAAATCAAACCGGACAAACCAAGGATGATTTTGATCGCTCGACTGGCCGTGCCATCACTGGTACCCCCTCCTGCGCACTGTTGGTTATCCTCGTGATACCTGTCTCAGACTCCTTCCCTGTTGTCTCAGCAGGAGAACCAGATTCTGCACCCTCGGCTTCTAACTGAACGTTGCAGCCTGGCTAATTACATAATCTCTCCTTTACCATCTCTCCGTAAACCTGTGATGGATATCATTTTAGAGTGAAGTAGGCCTAGTACTATAAAAATCTTATGCTGAAAAATGGAAAAACTTCTGTGCCTGGAACCAATCTCAAAGGATGAGCACAGCAGTACCCAATTTACCTCAGATTTTACAATGCTTAACTGAGATGCTTCACAAGGACCTGTCTTTTTCCTCCATTAAAATCCATGGCTCAGCCATTTCAGCTCATTGTAACACAGAACCTCACCTCTTCTCTCATCCACTGCTCAAGCAGTTCCTCAGAAGGGCCAAAAATTCGAGACCACCCAGGAGAGCCCCAACCCCAGCCTGGGACCTTAACTTTGTTTTGGAGAAACTCACTCTACCTCCTTTCGAGCCAGTTGCTACTGCAGACTTAAATTTTTTTCTTGCAAAACAGCTTTCCTTTTAGCAATCACTTCAGCTAGAAGGGTATCTGAATTGCAGGCCCTTATGGCAGTGGAGCCTTTCATCATCTTTCATGCGGACAGGGTGTCCATCGGAACCAATCCATCCTTCATGCCCAAGGTAGTATCCAGTGTGGCTCTTAATCAGTCCATTCATTTGTCAACTTTCTTTCCCAATCCACAGAACAAAGGGAAACTGATGCTGCATTCCTTAGATGTGCACAGACAACTTAGATTCTACTTGGACAGGACTAAACCTCAAAAGAAGTCTGCACATGTACTGGTGGCATTTGCTGCAGGGGCAGAGGGGAAAGCTATTTCAAAGAAAACCATTTCTAAATTGATAGGCCATTGCATTCATTTCTGCTATAAGCACCATAGAAAACCTATCCTCCAGGGGATCAGACCTCACTCCACCAGGGCTGCATCTACCTCTACAGCCTTTCTCAGAGGCGTCCCTACCTGGGACATCCTAGAAGCTGCTACCTGGAGTTCTGTACATACTTTCACCAAGCATTGCCATTTGCCAATTGTCTCTAAATCCAGAGCTGGCTTTGCCACTGCAGTCTTGCTGGGCCTTATAGCTGGTCCTAATGCTATCTAAATTCCTCCTCCCAACCATAGCTTTGGGAATCTACCCAAGTGTAATGACTGCAGCAGTGAAACACAAACATATTACAGTTGTGTACACTTACAATAAATGTAGATGTTAGAGTGTTCACTGTTGTAGTCCTAGTTACCCTCCCTCCAGCCCCCTAACGTCTTTTGGCTGTACCTCTTTCCTTTACTATGCTTAAAAGCCTTTTTGGTGTATTTGCTTTTTTGTTGGAGGTATATGATTGTACTTTTTAATTGCTCCCCATTAGGGGGGGCACCTGACATCTGGGGCAAGAAAAACTGATGTAATGGCGTCTGCTGCATGTTTTATACCCCTGACGACCTGATGTCATTGAAGAAGGGACAGCAACCGACGCAGGACCCAAGACTTTGTTAATCAGGCCGACTTAGGGCTAACCTGCAAGCAGATAACCCAAATGTAATGACTGCAACAGTAAATACACACTAACATCTACATTTATGATGTGTACACAACTGTACTTTCTTCTGTACCTCTGAGTTTCCTTAAGATATTATTCGTAGTCTTCTATAGGCAACAAACTCTATCCGAGTTATGTTAGTCTGGCAGGACATTATGGGTAAAGGGAGTAGCTTGAGAGTTTGGATCAGAGCATCTGGAAGAAGTGTCAAGAGTCTGATCTGAGCCCCATCAGTTAAAGAATGAAAATGGACAACACAGATGTTATGGTTAGTATGCAACTTTTTTTTAATAGTTGAAATTTTTTAATTTGGTGAAATTCATCAGAACTACTCGTACCTCAAATTCTTTGTTGGCAAGCAGAAGTGTGCAGCTTTCCATCTTCAGATTTTAGCTCTTCATGTTCTTCAGTAATGGCACCCTTATTGGAAAGATTTACATTAGCCTTGGTCATTTCATCAGCTTTTCTTTTGTGCCTTGCTGTTCATGGCCCTCAGCCGGACTAAATATTAGAGGCTTAGTATTTCTGCGTCGGTTGCTATCGCTTCAGGACTGACGTCAGGTCGTAGGTAGTATAAAGTAAGGCAGCCAACACCATTACATCAGTCTTTCTTGCCGTGGAGCCCAAAGCAATTTGCACGAGTGCCGGTCGACCACTACCCGAGTTTCATCTTCCGAATTGAAACTGAAGTCTTCTAAAGCTAAGTACCCCATTGGGGATCCTTTTTCTTGCACTAACAAATTTCAGAAAAAGTTAACAATCATCTCACCTGTGGAAAGCAAATATCACACCAAGACTTTTATTCTTACTGCGTCACTTGCTTGGGCCCAGACCATGACGTCCCCTGCTATCGCTTTTGTGCTTTGTTCAACCCCAAAACTATGTCGTTGGGCCCTTATTGTAGCTAGATATTTTTGTTTACAGTCCTCTTTATTCCAATATGGCTTCAGTAAGCCATCTGACAGCAGATGATCTGAAAAATGTAAAGATAAAGACAAGACGGATTGCACAGGTCCAAACCTACCGACGATGCTTCCATTAAGCTAATCAGTTCTCCGGCCCCTGATGCCCGCTGCTGTGGATTCGCAGGCTGATACCGAGACCCTTTCCTAGACCGGTATGCTGCAAAACTCTTCGACTAATGATCCTGTGGTTGTCTCTCCCTTGGATGGGTCTGGAGCCGCTGAGCAGGTACCGGCTTCCGAGGATGTCTTTCACAGTACCGATTCTCAACCGACTTATTTTGTGTCGTGTTTTTTCGAAAACTACAGAGTTTCTAAGGCCCAGGGTACGAAACGCACCCAAGAAACTGACCCAATCTCAGGCACCTGCTTATTTGCCTCAGTCTCAAGTGCTTAAAATGGTGGAAGACCTTATGCTGATCAGGGGAAGCTAAGCTATCCCTTCCAAAGAAGATCTGTCCCTAGTTTTGTCTGAACAGGAGTATGATGACTCTGATGCATCTGAATATGAAGATATGCAACCCCTCTCTGCTTATGAGGATTCTGATGCAGAGGATTCTATTCCTTCAGCCTCTCCCCAGAGGACTTTTCCTTTGGGGAAAACCTTCATACCTTAAGGGAGCATTTCCAATGGGAATATCAGGACTATCCTCAGTCTAAAAACAGACTCTGGGAATTCTTAGATCTTCCAAAGCACAGACCCCTGGCCATTCCCCCAGTCCTGGATGTTGAGGATGTTTTCCTGGAATCCAGTTGGACTCCTGACACCTTCCCTCCTGCACCCAGAAAACCAGACAATATTAGAGTCCTACTTGTGATCCTGAGGTAATTTCTCAAGAGCCTAAAGGAATTAAAGCAACCTCTGCTAAGAATTCCACTCCCTCAGGTAGGGATTCCCGAGCACTAAACAGATGGGGTAAAAAAAAGTATACACCTCTGCTACTCTTGCTATCAGAACACTAAATTGCCAGTTCCATATGCTAAAATTTCAGCAACATACCCTGGAACTCAAACAAAAAGAAGTCTTCCTTTCCTGCTTGTGCAGAATCTAGAGTTACAAGAGTTGATGCATTCATTTACAAGAGTTGATACATTCTGCAAGTCCAGTAACTAAACACACCTTGCACTGTAGATGTTCTTTCGTATTTCACTGTTGCAGTCATTACACTGGGGGGGTTATCCTGCTGGCAGGCTACCCTCAGTTGGCCTGAATTCCAAAGTCTAGGTCCGGCGTCTGTTGCTGTCGCCTCTTCCCTGACGTCAGTGCGCCAGGGGTATAAGGCATGCATGGCTTAAGGAACGGCCCTTACCAGACCATGTTGCATCTAAATTGTTGGATGCACCCTTGCACAAAGAACTTATTTGAAACTAAGGCAGAAGAGGTCTTAAAAAAGATGAAGAAGCAAAATCTAGCAGACTGTTAAGGATTTCTTACAGGTCTACCCACCCAGGTTCAGCAGGTATTGCCCTATCAAGCACTGGTCCTTTCCTGCTCCCACCAGGTCAGTTCAGCCCAGACCCCGTGGAAGCATACCCCCAGACAGCAGCTACAGGGAATGAAGACCTCTAAACAGTGGACTTCCTACACTTCAAAAACGGGGAGTTCTAAGCCACCCCCTCATGGTAAGAACTCGCAATGACTCTCCTCCCCCACCCCCTCTCCCCACCTTCACTTACCCCCAACAGGAAAACTCTCCTTTCACGCAAGCACCTGGGCCACCATTACCAACGACTGCTGGGCCCTCACCATAGTGTTACAAGGATACAAATTTTTTTTCCACACCCTTCCAACTCCAAAAGGGTTCCCAGGTCTACCTCCAAACCAGTGGGCAGAGGTGCAAATGCAAGTCCTTTGCCTGCTCTCTGAGGGCAATAGAGCACGTTCCTGCAGAACAGAAAGGCCAAGGCTTCTACTCTGGACTTTTTCTGGTACCCAGAAAAGAGGGCACCTGGCGCCCCATCCTCTATCTATCCATTCTAAACACCTTCCTGTTGATACCAAAATTCAGAATGCTCACCCTCCAGCAGCTGCTACCCATGCACTCCAAGGATGCTTGGCTAGCCACCCTAGACCTAAAAAAGAGCCCTATCGCTACATTCCTATCAGGGAATCATGCAGGAAATATTTACATTTCAGGGCAGGATCTCTGCACTTCCCTTTGGCTAATCTACTGTTCCCAATGTTTTCAAAAAATGTCTGGCTCCGGCTATTGCCTTCTGCAGACAAAGGAATATCCAGATTTACCCATACTTAGATGACTAATTCAGGCAGACAGCCAGGAAGTTGCTCAAGCACCTGGCCTTTGTAAATTCCCTACTAACCTCCCTAGGGTGCACAGTCAACGAAAAGAAATCCAAACAAGTACCCACCCAAAGGATTATATTCCTGGGAGCAAGCCTGGACACAGCATCCCAGATGGCATTCCTTACACCAGAAAAGCAAACTTACCTGACAACCTTCTTCTCTCAGCTAGCCACCAAACCCCAATTATCTGCAAGGAAAATCCTGCAAGCTCTGGGGTTCATGGCATCTTGCATTCTACTCATTCCATATGCCAGACTGCATATGAGGAAACTTCAATAGTTCCTAAAAAGCCTTTAGTTTCAACACTCAAGACCTTGAGACTCGTACCCATGATACCTTGCCTCAGAAAAGATTTTCTTTGGGCAGCAGCAAGCTCCCACAACAAGGGACTATCTTTCTCACCACCCCCCGCCACCCAGACCCTCACCACAGACACGGACTATGCCCGGGGTGCACACCTGGACAGCAGGTGCATACAGGGCCAATGGAGCCCACAGCAAACCCATCTTCACATCAAAAATAGGTGATAGCTGTCCAGCACTTTCAAGCCCCTTCTGTCCCCAGGGGCTCCTGATCAAAACAGACAACACCACTGTGATGTACATCAGCAAGCAGGGAGGGACTCGCTCCTACCCTCTATGTAGGCTGGCCATGACCTTTTGGCACACAGCCTCTGCCATGCAACTCCACCTGTTAGCACAATTACTGCCAGGTTCTCTAAACTCTCTGGCAGACCACTTAAGCAGAAATCTTCTGGACCCACACGAGTGGCAGCTAGACCAAAGAACCTTCACTCTAAATCAGAAATGGGGCATCCCGAAGGTCGACCTCTTTGCCTCCCACACCAAGCATCAGCTCAGCAAGTACTGCAACAGGTAGCATCACTGCATGGCTTGGAAAGCGGATGCCCTGTCCTTCCTCTGGGTCAATCTATTGGTCTATGCCTTTCCTCCACTACCTCTCACCCCCAGGATACTGTAAAGGAGGAGAAACCAAGGACAATTATTATTGCTCCAGACTGGCCTCACCAGCACAGGTGCCCACTGCTGTGCAGCCTGTCCCCACTGCCACCATGCCGTCTCACTCAGACTCCAACCCTCCTGACTGAGAGGGAAGGAGAATTCATGCATCCCCAATTGCAGACCCTCAATTTGGCAGCTTGGCTTATTCCCAAACCACCGATCAATCTGCCAACCTCAGTAAACCGGTTCTAGATGTACATGATGCCAGACACCCTAGCACTAGAAAGTCTTATGCTGGCTAACGAAAAGATTCTGCCCCTGGATTCAGGTTAAGGGAGCTGATACAGCACAGCTCTCTCCCTCCCTCTCAACTGGCTAAATAAAATAAAACACCACCAAAACCCGTACAGAACCGGTAAACACTTAACAAATTTGATTCAATAACAAAACTAAGTGCGTTCACCCTGCAACTCCCAGGGCTTCAGAGTAGCAGTTAAAATTCAAATACCAACTTAACTTTCTTAAATCACATGACAGAGGAAACCATCTCAAACTTTGGTACTTTGTGAAAGTTTAAAGAAGAGTCTGATTTCCTCCAAATTTCTTGCTGCTTAGATACCAGAACTCATGAATGGCACCCCCTTTCTTGTTTATTCCAGGGGAATTGGTTCTATGATCCCTAGAGAGCATTTCTTCTAAAACTGATGGAAACAGGACATTTTGGTTTGAGCATTAAGAATCCCCTGAAAAGGAGGAAGGAAATCATACTGCCAAATGTAACCCTTCGGAATGATTCTCAGAGCCCACTTCTGAGGTCATCCGATGCCACAGAGGAAAATGAATAATATTAATAATAATAATAGTAATATAATGGGCTGCCAGGAAGGGAACATGGAAACAACTGAAATGGCATATATAATCTTTCCTTTTCAGAATTTTTTTGGTTAGAAGAGGTTCCTGCCTTCCTTTTTGAGTCGCATTGCAGTTTTATTTTTTTTTAATTCAGTTGTAGCTTGCCGAGGTGGTTTCTTTTGAGTCTTATCCTAAACTGGAGGGAAATGTCCTAAACTTTCAAAGGAGGGTTAAAAAAAAATGTCAACCCCTGAATTAACTTCCTCTTTCATCAAATCTTAAGGACCTCAGCCTAAGAGACGCCAAACAAAACCAGTCTAAGGCAGAATAAGATTTCGGCTTTGACATTGATAAATTTTGTGAATCTAGCCAAATAAATCTTCTCATTACTGCTACAGCTGCTCTGGATACATCAGCAGTTTCATACGACTTAAAAGTGCATTAAGTTACAAAAGAAACCATTTAAAAAATGCTTTAATTTCTGAAGGTTAGCAGTCAACTTTCCTCATTTTCAAAAGCAGCAAGCAGGTACTTTTGACATACACGTCTGAGAATTTAGTATTCTGAAGGCTAAAGTAAAATACACCTTCCTAAATCCAGCGGTTTCCTGTTATCAGGAGAGTCAAAGAATTGCAGGATCTGATTTGGGATAAGAAAATGTATACTTGTGGGCTTGACATCTTATACAAACTATCATACTTTATAAGGATGAGGGCTGACTGTCCGGTATCCTAAAGACAATCAAGAAAGCTTCTTCTAAAACTAATAACACAGGAGGAACAGCAGCAGGCAGAGGAAAATCCGACTGTAAACATTTTGGCTACAACATTGGGATGTTACACTGTTCTCATGGAAACAATTTTCATTCTGGCTATAGCTTCAGAAAAAGGTAACTTTCTTAAGGGCATCTGAATTTTTTTAAATCTGAGCACCGTTCCTAAGGACAGGTGCTGGAGAATTACATTCGCAGTCTAATTCCTCCCCCTCTGACTAGGAATCGGAAGGAAACTTTTTAATTTTTTGAAAACTCAGTAAGGAATCAAAGTCAAGAATTAAAGACTTGAAATAAGCCCTTAGCAAAGCCCAGCCAGTCTTCCCAGCCCATCCTCTGTAAAACAGAAGAAAAATACACTTCATTTTCTGTTTTCTTTTTCTAGGAAAGTACCTAGAAAATGAGCGACCAAGGATGGGGGTTCTTCCCTTGGAATCGGGCACAAAAAAGAGTTGACTGTGCGGTAATGTACGATCCATTCCCTCCTCAGAGAGGATCAAGAATGGTTCTCCCTTGCCTGGCGAGGACAACCCAACAGCCCCTGCTTAACTCCAGGTCCTTAGTGACAGCAGGATCAAAAGACCAAGTGGTCCAAAGTATCTGATCTGGTCACAGTAGCCACTGATTTGCAGGTCAGCCTACCAAAGACTCCTATGAAGCGTACTTGCAGACTCTCCATACTCGAATAGACTGCCCATACATGTCGAGCAGAGCTCCTCCTTGGCCCTCTTCAGAAGGAACCTTGATTGGATGGGAGATAGGAATTTCACCCCGGGGATCATGTCAGTCACCCTGCTAGACAGGGGTCCAGAGAAGTAAATATTGTGGGAAAAAATATCCAGGAATGGGTATGGATAGGCTTGTATAGGCCCTAGGGCCGATAGCCTAGTACCAACCTATGATCCAGTTCAATAATTAATTTAAAAACATTACAACAAGAACAGCATCAAGTGAAATATTAAGTAAACATCAGCTGTAAATATAGAAAGTAGTTGTATTTGTTCACTATTGTCAACTTGTAAAGTGCTAGTGCTAATAAATATAAATTTTATAAATTAGTTAAAAATTTTGATTAAATGTAGAAGTTGACTGTTTTCAATACATATTATCTTTGTTCTATACATACTTTGGAAACCAAATGATTATGCACAGCCTAATTTAAATATAATTCATTCAAATCTCCAGTGCTCTTAATGTTAACATCACAGCTAATTAGATACCGTCATTAATGCCAGGATAGACTGTGGCGTTGGTTCTTAGTTGCCACTCCAACTCTAATTTTTCAAGATACAAATTCAAGTCTCCACCCCTGCCATAGTCATACACTCTAACAAAGAGCAACATTTTTTTTTAAATTACAATTTTTAGAATTTGTGTGTATATGTATACGTGTGTGTGTGTGTGTGTGTGTGTGTGTATATGTATATATATATATATATGTATGTATATATATATGTATGTATATATATGTATGTATATATATATGTATGTATATATATATGTATGTATATATATGTATGTATATATATATGTATATATATATATATATATATATATATATATATATATATATATATATATATAAATATGTATGTATATATATATATATATATATATATATAAATGCATTTTCTTTTTTCTTGTTCTTAATATCCCTGCTGTTTCCTAGTGGTTTTACCCACATAGAAAACAGGACAGGACATACAGGTAGTCAAATAGATCACCATCTTAGTGTTACAATTACATTTACCAGGGCATGAAAGGGTACAAAATAGCCATCAGTTGCAACATATGGACCAGTATTAAATTTTCAGGCCTTGTAAGCATTACACTTTGGCATTCTATAGACTAAACTTTTTGTTCTTGTTCGTTGCTTCTCCAGTAGATTTTTGATATTCGGACCCCTGCTAAAAGTAATTCTAGGAAAGATTCTTAGAATATTCATAATGTCATGATCAGAAACTGTATTCCATGTATTGTGAACTGTGGATGTAATTGTCAACGCATCCTTGTATGGGAGTACTAACATACTGTCGGATGATGAATCTTTTTTGTTATTGTTGCTGCCTGAAGCTGTACATAATATTGGACTAAACCTGTTCCTATTCTGCACAACATAATTCCTAGATTAACATCATTTTAAACTGGTATCCTCCGTCTCTAAACATGACAATGTGTATAGATCATTCTCAAAATAAATATTGCTTGTTAATCTCTAAATTCGTACCATTTGTCCTTTCACTATGCTTTTCTTTTGATACATAGGGTGGCAACTGTTATAGTGGAGAAAAGAATTGCAATATGTTTCCTTCCTATGAATCATTGATTGAAGTTTCTTGTTGGTCCTATCCCATACCAATCTTATGTCAAGATAATCTATACTCTCCACAGCTACCTTGTATGTGAACCTTAAAAATGTAGTAGAATTGAGGAAGATGATAAAATGTGATGATTCTTCCTGGGTACCTTTCCAAAAAATCAGTGTCATATAAAAATCTTAGCCACGTTATAGTTTTGCTAAAATAATCTGATGGAAACGCACATTTCTGTGCCCATTGACCCAGCACCAAGTTAGCATAAATAGTTGCACATTTGGCCCCCATGGCTACCCCTAATTTTTGATGAGTTTCGCCTTCAAAACTTAAATATCAACTCCGTATCCATCAGTTCCACTAATAATTGTCTTAACATTGCCAATATCATTCTCCACTATTAAGGTTTCTTGAAATAATTTAAAACCATTATGTGGTATAACTGAATAAGTTCATTATGTCGATCATGACAATCTAAAATTACAATCTCTCAAAATTTGTAAGCAATGCCATGAGTCTCTTAATACACGAGCAAAATTACTTAGTAATGGTTTACATGAATAGTCAATGTATGCAGCCATAGGTTTGGTCTTAGAACCTGTTGCTGCTACAATCAGTCTGAATGGCGGGTCTTGTAGATCCTTGTGGATTTTCAGAATCCCAAAGATATTCGGTGTCACTGGGGACTCTACAAGCAAATATTTATATTCAGCTGAGTCTTAACACTCCTTGAGTTAAGAAATCCTATAGTATTCCAGTCAATTTTAGCATATGCTCTACTCAGTTAATTTTTTGAGATTCTTTCATAGGTGGAAATGTCATTCAGTAGCGCATACGTTTTGAATACGTAATCATTGTGGTCCATCAGTACAACTCCCCCGCCCTGGTCAGGTTTCATAACTCTGACCTGGTGGTCATTGCACACTTGCTTGAGCACATCCATACATAGTGTTAAATTATCACTACTTTTCGTAGCATTGTGAAAAACATCACGTATCCCTTTCTTACACATAGTATCGAACATTGCAACAGAATTATTCATTGACAGTAAAAAGTGCTTTTTCTTTTCGGAGATTTCTGATCATTAACAAGTTCTTTGTCATGAAAAAACATTTAGATTCAGCTGCCTACTAAAAGTCTTAAATTAATAACCTTGGCAATGTCTAGTGAAAAACTGGGTGCAAAAGAAAAACCTTTACTAAGAACAGACGTGATTACAACTTTTCTCAAATGTGTATAAATGACAAACAGAAAACCCATCCTTAGTGGTAATATAATGTCTATCTTCATCATTAAATTCAATGAGATCAAAGTCCTGATTAGATGAAAGGTGTTCAAATCAAAATTAACCCTCACCACTTGTCTGTTTACATGGTAGGAGTGATTTCTCCATTGCCCCCCCCCAGTTCCTCTGGTTCCCTTGGATGTTTCACTGTTGCAGTCATCACATTTGGGTTATCTGCTTGCAGTTGCCCTCAGTCGGCCTGATTATCAAAGTCTTGGGTCCTGCGTCTCTTGCGGTCTCATCTTCCATGACGTCAGGGGTGTAAAGCATGCAGCTGACACCATTACATCAGTCATTCTTGCCGTGCGGTGCCCGAAATAGAAGCAGTTTGCAAGTGCCTGTCGGCAGAATCCTGAAATTTTCGTTTTCCAGTTTCAGAACCGAAGTTTTCGACTAAGCTAAGTACCCCACTGGTGAACCTTTTTCTTGCTCTAAACCGATGTCAGTAAAAGTTAACAATTGTATTTCTTGTGGAAAGCAAATACCTCCATAAAGATTTTTATTTGTACTGCATTCCTTGCTTAGGCCCAGACCACGACGTACCTTACTATCGGTTTTGTGCCTTATTCAAACCTCGAACTATTCGTAGTCTGTTCATATACGCTTCTAAATATTTTGGTACCCTGTTCAATTATCCATAAATGGCTTTGGTAAGCCACCCGACTACCGACATTCTGAAAAAACGCAAAGATAGACAGACCGCATAGGTCCAGTGCTGCCAACGACACTTCTAAGCTAGTCACCAGTTAGCCAGTACTCAGTGAGGTGTTTCCGCAGCCCCTGATACCAGCTACTTCAGATTCACAGGCCTCATTTGGAGTCCAGTAAGCCGCGAGATGCTTCCCCTACTGTGGAACCTGTGGATGTCTCTAACTTGGATGGGTTCGGAGTCGCTGTGCAGGCACCAGCTTTTGAGGGTGTATTCAGGCCTACTGACTTGCATATTAAACCGATGCCGTCTTCAAGGCCTAAAACTCAATCCATGCCTAGAAAACAGACACCTAGACCGCATGGTCAGGCCCCTATGTCTAAAAAAACAAATAAGAATGGCTGAAGACCTAATTACTCTAATCAGGGGAAGCTACCCTTCCCCTTCTAAGAGACCTAGGACAAATTTTCCTTCTGATTCTTCTGATCAGGACTCTGAAATTTCTGTTTCCACTGATTACCAAGATTTACCCATATCTACCTATGAGGATTCTTATGCAGAGGACTCCATTCCCTCTGCTTCCCCTCCAGAGGATTTCTTTTGGTGAAAACTTGCATACTCTTAGGGAGCATTTTCGCTGGGAAAGCCAGGATTACGGACTCCAAAAAGAGGCTTAGGGATTTCTTACTCCTGCCACAACACAGGCTTTTAGCTATACCTCCTGTACTGGACATTGTTGATGATGCCTTCTCAGAATCTAGCCTGGCCCCTGACTCTCTACCTCCTGCTCCCAGAAAACCTGATGGGTATTGCAGGGTACCTGACTCTCAAGTTCCTTTTTAAAAATCCTACTGCGGATCCTGAGACCATTACACAGGGACCCAAGGGCATTAAGGCGACCAGTGCCAAAAATCCTACCCCCTCTGATAGAGATTCCAGGGCGCTGGATAGATGGGGTAAGAAGGTATACACTTCTGCAACCTTGGCCGTAAGGGCCTTAAACTGCCACTTTCATATGTTTAAGTATCAGCAGCATATTATTGGATTGCTTAAACAGAAAATTATGTTTATTCCTGGTTGTGCTGAAAATAAAGATTTACAGGATTTAATGCAGTCTGCTGAATAAGTTGGAAAACATACTTTGCAGTGTGGTTTTGATTCATTAGAGGCATCTTGCAGGGCTGCTGTCACTGGGTCTGTACTTAGAAGGCATGCTTGGCTTAAGGAGCAGTCTTTGCCAGATCATGTTAAGGCTAAATTGCTGGATGCTCCCTTAAACCAAGACCTCCTGTTTGGCAACAAAGCAGTAGTAGTACTTAAAAAGATGGAGGAAAAAGCTTAATCTATGAAAACTGTTAAATATGTTGTGCAAGTACAACCTCCCAGATTTAGTAGGCACTGGCCTTCTAAGAATTGGTCCTTTCCTGCCTCTTCCCGGCCTTCTCAGTCAAAACCCAGAACCAGCTGAACACCCAGGCTTCAGTCCCAAGGTACTCACAGGCCTAAGCAGTGGGGGGATCCCACTTCCAAAGCTGGAAGTAGTAAGACACCCCCCTATGGTAAACTGTCACAATGACTTAACTTTAAACCTTCCAAGCCCTGCTCAAGTGACTGTTCCTTTTTGGGGGGAAGATCGCCCTGCATGCAAAAACTGGGAACTCATTACCCAAGACGAATAGGTTTTAAACGGTTTCCTAAGGATACAGATTCTACTTCCACTCCTTACCAACCCCAAATCGTTGGCCAGACCTGCCACCAAATCAGTGGGCAGAGGCTCAAAAGTAAGTTCTCTCTCCAAAGCATCAGGGCTATTCAACCTGAACTAGAAGAAGAATGGGAACAAGAGTTCTACTGAAGACTTTTCCTGATATCCAAAAGAGACCATTCTTGGTGTCCTATCCTGGACCTGTCTACCCTAAACACTTTTTTGGTAATCCAAAAATTCACAATGCTAACTCATCAGCTGCTTCCTATGCTAGGCAGAAATGCCTGGTTGGCAACACTGGATTTAAAGGAAGCCTACCTGCACATCCCAGTAAGGGAAACATGCAGAAGATACTTAAGCTTCAGAGCAGGCTACATGCACTGTCCAGTTCTCTGCACTGCCCTTTGGCTTATCTACTGCGCCCAGGGTTATTCCCAAAGTGCCTAGCTCATATCATTGCATTTTGCAGGCAAAGAAATATTCCCATACCTGGACGATTCTCTAATTCAGGCAGAAACCCAGGACGTACTGGTAAATCATCTGGCATTTGTAAAGAAATTACTAACTTGTCTGGGGTATACCATAAACGAAAAGAGATCACATCTAGTACCCTGCCAACAAATTTTATTCCTGGGAGCAAGCTTTGAATACAACTTTCCAGATGGCATACCTCACGCCAGAGAAACAAGTTCCTTTGATAGCTGAGTCTTTGTGGCCAGTAGTTTGAAGTAGGCTATCTGCAAGGAAAATATTGCAAGCCCTTGGGTTCATGGCCTCTTGCATTCTACTAATTCCATATGCAAGACTGCATATGAGGAAACTACAATGGTATCTAAAAAGCTTATGGTGCCAACATTCTCAGGACCTACAATCAATGATTCTTATCATGCCTTGTCTAAAGACAGAGTTCCTTAGGTGGGCAGAGGACTGCCACCAAAACAAGGGGCTGCCATTCACTCTACCCCCTGCCGCCCAAACCCTAGCAGACGCATCAGACTATGCATGCGGGGGGCTCACTTGGCAGGGCAGTGCATTCAGGGCAAATGGAACCAGAGTCAAATGCACCTGCATATCAGTCAAAAAGAAATGTTAGCTATACAGAATGCTCTGACGGCCTTCAAGGACCACATTCTTCCAGGACAATTATTGGTAAAGGTGGACAACACCACTGTTCGGAGGTATATAAACAAGTGGGGCATTCGTACCCCTTCTGCAGACTAGCCGTGGCTCTGTGGAACACAGCCTTGAGCTGCCAAGTGCACCTACAAGCTCAATTCCTGCCAGGCAAGCTAAATACACTGGCAGATCTAAGCAGAAATCTCATGGACCCACACAAGTGGAAACTGGAACCAAACATATTCAACATTTTGTGAATCCAATGGGGGAGCCCAGAGATAGACCTTTGCCTCCCCTCAGAACTTACCAGTTGGACAAATTCTGCACAAGGGCTCCTCACAGACAAGTTTGGAAAGTGGATGCCCTGTCCCTTCACCTGGAAAAAACGGTCAGTTTATGCCTTCCCCCTCTGCCTCTCCTCTCCTGATCAAACAGGGCAAACCAAGGACAATACTTGATGCACCAGACTGGCCACGCCAACACTGGTACCCCCTTTTCGCAGTGTTACTTCTGCAACCATGGCACCTGCCTCAGCCCCCTGCCCTGCTATCCCAGCAGGTGGGCCAAATTCTTCACCCACAGCTTCAAACCCTGAACCTTGAAGCCTGGTTAATTACATGACCTCTTCTTTCCCATCCCTCAGTAAGCAAGTGAATGGATGTCATTCTGGAGGCAAGGAGGTGGTGTAGTACTAGAAAATCCTGTGCTGAAAAATGGAAGAGATTCTGTTCCTGGAACCAAACACAGGGAATGGACACAACTGTGCCCATTTTACTGCTCATTCTTCAATACTTAACTGAGATGCTTCCCAAGGGCCTTTCCTTTTCTTCCATCAAAATTCATGCC
This sequence comes from Protopterus annectens, assembly GCF_019279795.1. Taxonomy (NCBI): domain Eukaryota; kingdom Metazoa; phylum Chordata; order Ceratodontiformes; family Protopteridae; genus Protopterus; species Protopterus annectens. The sequence continues at coordinate 1,399,187,327 of NC_056737.1, forward strand.
TCCGCCGTCTCAGCTCATTGTAATACAGAGCCACCCCTCTTCTCTCATCCACTGCTGAAGCAATTCCTCACAGGGGCCAAAAACTTTAGACCACCCAGGAGAGCCTCTACTCCAGCCTGGGATCTTAACTTTGTATTGGAAAAGCTCACTCTACCTCCCTTTGTGCCAGCTGCAAATGCAGAGCTGAAATTCCTTTTTTGGAAAATTAGCCATCACTTCAGCAAGAAGGGTGTCTAATTACAGGCCTTCATGGCAGTGTGGAGTCTTTCATCATCTTTCATGCGGACAGGGTATCCCTCATGACCAAACCCTCCTTTATGCCCAAGGTGGTATCCAGTGTGGCCCTTAATCAGTCCATTCATTTGCCAACCTTCTTTTCCAATCCACAGAACAAAGTGGAAAGAATATTGCACTCCTTAGACGTGCACAAACAACTTAGATTTTTCTTGGACAGGATTAAACCTCTCAGGAAGTCTGAGCAACTGCTGGTTGCATTTGCTGCAGGGGCAGAGGGGAAGGCCATTACAAAGCAAACCATTTCTAAGTGGATAGGCCATTGCATTCATTTCTGCAGTAAGCATCATGGAAAACATGCCCCACAGGTGATGAGACCACATTCAACCAGGGCTGCATCTACCTCTAAAGCCTTTCTCAGAGGTGTCCCTACTAGGGACATCCTAGACGCTGCTTCCTGGAATTGTGTGCATACCTTCACCAAGCATTACCACTTGTCAATTTTTTCTAAATCCAGAGCTGGTTTTGCCACTGCAGTCTTGCAGGGCCTTCTAGCTGGTCCTAATGCTATCTAACTGCCTCCTCCCTCCCTTAGCTTTGGGAATCTACCCAAATGTAATGACTGCAACAGAGAAACATGAAGAACATAGTACAGTTGTGTACACTTACCATAAATGTAGATTTTCGAGTGTCTTCACTTTTGCAGTCCTGGTTACCCTCCCTCCAACCCCCTGACTTCTATTGACTATACCTCTATTCTTGCTTGCTATGCTTAAAGCTTTCTGGTGTATTTGCCTTTTGGTGGAGGTGTAACCTTGTATATAACTGCTTCCCATTATGGAGGCACCTGACATCTGGGGCAAGAAAAACTGATGTAATGGCGTCGGCTGCATGCTTTGTACACCTGACTACCTGACATCATGAAAGATGAAACCGCAGCCGATGCAGGACCCAAGACTTTGATAATCAGGCTGACTGAGGGCTACCTGTAAGCAGATAACCCAATTGTAATGACTGCAACAGTGAATACACTCTAACATCTGCATTTATGGTAAGTGTACACAGCTGTACTTTCTGAGGTCTGTGTACAGATGTCACATTTAAGGCACCTGGTTTATGACCCTGCGTGTGATGTCCCATACACCAGCAGCAACCAGGTTTTTGTGTAGAAGCCGATGTTTGGGTCGCTTGAGGCAGAGGATTCCACAGTAAGAATACTGCAACATGGAAGCGAAGGACATCTATGGTTGTAAGATTTTGCACAACTTTTTTTTTATGGTAAGATTTTACGCAACTTTCCTTTCCTACACAAAGCCCTACAGTGCAAGGCAAGTCATTCTTGTCGCCCTATTTTGATCCAAACAAATTTGGCTTCCTCTGCTGAGACTTCCTCTGGAAACCACCCTGGAGCCTTGATCTCATCCTGGATCCCGTATCCCATCCTATCAGGGAACTTTACCTGGACCTCCAGAACTTGAAGCTAACCACTTGGTTTCTCCAGTTACAGTAATGGCTATGGATCCCACCTTATTTCTGAATGTTAGGATTTTTTTTCTGCGTCCGTAAAGGCCTCTAGCAGGAAAATCTACCTTGGCAAATAGAAAAGTTGTGCTGCATGGGCTTTTCTGACAGAAACCTGTTAGAAGAATCTATTCCTAAGGTACTGCAGTTTGTGGCATCCTTGTTTGATGTTGGGATTTGTTATCTAAGGTACAGTTACTGTTTCAAATTTTCTTCACCTGTTTTCATGTTCTTTGGCATTGAACAAGTTATATATGGCCGACTTAAAGGGGAATCTTTGTTTTGAGGCCTCAAGTCAGAGTCCGCTCATCCACATGATCAAAATTTAGTTCTGGAAACCTTGACTCAACCTCTCCTTGAACATGCTTTGTCCAGCCACCTTGAAGTTTCTTGGTAAATACTTTTCCTGGTGGTGGTTGCTTCTGCCAGGAGTCCTGGAACTCCAAGTGGGGTCTTTGCTTAGGTCTTATCTTCTGTTCCATAAAGACAGAGTATCTTTCAGGACTAAATCCCTCTTTCATTCTTAGGATGACTGCTGAATCAATCTGCCTGTTTTCTTCCTTAATTACACTTAAGGGGGTATACTGTGTTCATAATTTGGCCATTCATAGGAGTTAAGATTCCACTTGTGTTATACCAAAGGACATAGGAAAAATTCCATTTCCTTTTGTATACATAGATTAGGAAGGAAAGTTTCTAGACTAGACTAATCCTGTCTAGGGATTGTACCTCCTTTGTGTACCAGTGTAGGAATATGTCCTTTGCAGTTAAGCCTAAAGCTCATTCTCCTACATTTTTAGTCACTACCTCTGCGTCATTCTTTAGAAATTCTGCCATTCTTTGTGTGGCTGCCACTTGGTTTAACTTGTGTACATTTTCAAAACACTAAGATAGACTTGCTATTAAAATCAAGGACTTCTTTTTGAAGTGTCGATCCTGAAAGGGCTTTTGTCATACTACCCAGGATTTTCAGGGATTTGAGATTCTGACCCAGCAGTCTGATGAGGCTGATGAAATGTAAAGAATATGGAAATCGTGTAGTTACTGTAACATTGGATCCTTTCATTCCTGTCAGTCTGATACAAACCCTCCCACTGCCCCCTGCTGTTACCTGATCAAGGATACCAAGGTGGTACTATCCTGTCTTGGCATGACAAGCAGCAGGAATGATATTTTGGAAGCTGGCAGAACAGGCCAAGTGCCTTGTGGGAAGGAAAGGTTTTCGGAGTTTAAAGCTGCAACACTAGCTATGCTGCCACAGATCTGACAAGTGGCTCAAAGACCCAACAGTCATTTTGGGCAAACAGGAATGAAAGGCTCCAGGATTAAGGGCATAACTTCAGATCTGAAGTAGTTAACTTCATTTGATCACCAGCCTGTGGGTTTCGGATCTGACATGGATCAGAGCCGACAGCTTTCCAAGCTAAGATCCGAGCTCCAAGCTCATAGGGCTTCCTTGCTTGAACTGTTTAAAAGTTAGTTTAGTGTCCATGTGTAGTGTTTGCCTTCCCCTCTTTTCCTCCTCCCATATTTTCCATGCAGAAAAGAACAAAAAAAAAGTAGACTTGTATTTTTGTTAGTGTAGGCCTCCCTTTCCAGCCTTTGCTGTTTGTGTGTGTGTGATTGTAGGTAGGGCTTTAGTTGGCCTTATTTTTTGTTGTGGAGGTCGAGATGTCGGACACACAAAAGCCGACTTTCTCCAAATGCAGAGTGTGGCCATATGTTGTCCCCGGCTGATGGCCACACCTTGTGCGTCGTGTTTGGGGGGTTCCTCATAGGTTCATAGGTTGGTACTAGGCTGCCAGCCTTGGGGCCTATACAAGCCTAGCCATAATAATTCCCTGGCTATTTCTTCCCACACCATTTACTCACCTCACCTTTCTTCAGGCTGCAAGATATGTGCAGCTTTTAATCAATGGGCCCTGCGGGGCCAAATTAATTTTGGCTGGGCTTCTCCCAGCAGAAACTATTCCTGCTTCTCCTTCCTGTACAGCCATGGCTGTGGCCATATCGGCTTCAGGTCCTTCTCCCCTGTCCGGGACACTCACTCCTGTTTCCAAACAGGGTGACAGAGGCCAGGAAGGAAAAACACAGGGAAGAGAGCCAGAGAAAAAGAGAGAGACAAAGATAGGGGTCATAAGAGACCTGCGGATCCGTCATACCTTTCAGGTCCCTTATTACCTTGATCAGGGGTACCCATCCCCCTCTAGGTAAGAGGCCTAGGCAAGACACTGATTATGAATCTTCAGATCAGGTTTCTGTTTCTTCTGATCAGGAATTATCTATACCTCCCTATGAGGATTCTGATGCTGAGGAGTCTATTCCAAGATTACTCATTTGGAGAAACCTTGCATACTTTGAGGGAGCATTTTCACTGGGAGAGTCAAGACTTCTCAGAATCAAAAAAAGAGGCTCAGGGATTTCCTTCTCCCTCAGCACAAGCCTTTAGCCATTCCCCGTTTTAGACATTGTGGATGATGTGTTTTCGGAGTCGAGCTTGACCCCTGGCTCTTTACCTCTGGCTCCCAGTAAGCCTGATAGATATTACAGGGTCCCTGACTCTCATAAATTTTTATTTAGAAACCCTGCTGCTGATCCTGAAACTATTTCACAGGGTCCAGAGGGAGTTAAGGCCTCAACAGCAGAAAAATCCTACCCCCTCTGACAGATTCAAGGGCACTAGACAGATGGGGAAAAAAGGTTTATACATCTGCAACCTTGGCAATCAGGGCCTTAAACTGTCAATTTCATATGCTTAAGTACCAGCAACATGTTATGGGATTGCTGAAACAGAAAATGATGAATTCAGAATGTGCAGAAAATAAAGAATTACAGGAATTATTGCATGCAGCTGAACAAGTTCGAAAGCATACTGTGCAATGTGGTTTTGATTCCTTAGAGGCCTCCTGCAGGGCCGCAGTTAGTGGATCTGATTAGGAGGCATGCCTGGTTAAAGAAACAAAATTTGCCTGATCATGTTAAAGCTAAATTGCTAGATGCACCTTTACAGCATGATTCTCTGTTTGGTATTAAGGCAGAAGAGGTTTTAAAGAAAGTGGAAGATAAAGCTAAGTCTATGCAAACTGTTAGACGACTTAGAAGTGCAACCACCAAGATTCTGTAGAGACTGGCCTACAAAAAATTGGTCCTTTCCTATGTCAGATAGAGCTCAAAGGGGCAAATCCGGACGCCCAAAGGGTTCCAGATATCAGGCGCAAGATTCTTACAGGTCAAAGCAATGGGGCGCATCTACCTCCAAATCGGGGAGAATAAAGCGCACACTTATAGAAACAGTCCCAATGACTTCCCTCTGCCTACACCAAGCATTTATCGTTTAACAGCACCCTTAGGGGGAAAATTAGCACTTTTTGCACAAAATTGGCAGTTGTTAACCCAGGACAAGTGGGTACTAAACATAGTATCACAGGGATACAGATCCCATTTCCACACTCTGCCAATGGCAAATGGTTGGCCAGTTCTGCCCACAAATCAATGGGCCGTGGCACAGAAACAGGTTAACGTCCCTCATGGATATGGGGGCCATTCAACCAGTACCAGAACAGGAAAAAGGACAAGGTTTTTACTCAAGACTGTTCTTGGTACCCAGAAAGGACAAGGACTGGCGGCCAATACTGTATTTGTCAATTTTGAATGCATACCTGGACATTCCAAAATTCAAAATGCTGACTTTGCAACATCTCCTGCCCATGCTGGGCAGGAATGCTTGGCTGGTGACATTAAACCTAAAAGAGGCATACCTGCACATCCCAATAAGGCAATCGTGCAGAAGATACCTCAGATTCAAGGCTGGCTTAATGCATTACCAATTCTCTGCACTGCCCTTCGGCTCATCTACTGCTCCCAGGGTCTTTACAAGGTGCCTGGCACCAGTGATTGCATTTTGCAGACAAAGAAGTATACAGATATATCCTTACTTGGACGACTGTCTCATTCAGGAAAAGAACAAGGACACTTCTTCAACACCTGGCGTTTTTGAAAAGGCTTCTAACATGCCTAGGGTACACAATAAATTAAATGAAATCACAACTTGGTACCCTCTCAAAATATAACATTCCTGGATGCAAGCTTGAAATACAACTGCCCAGATGGCTTACCTTAAGCCAGACAAACAAAGGCAACTGACTACTTACTTCAAACTGATGGCAACAAATGGCAACAAAAACCCAGTCTTCTGCAAGATAAATTCTGCAGGCTCTGGGCTTCATGGCTTCCTGCATCCTACTAATTTCATGTGCAACAGTGCATATGAGGAAACTTCAATGGTACCTAAAAAGTTTATGGAGTCAACATTCTCACACAGTCTGGAAACAATGATTCCTCTCATTCCCTGCTTGCAACAGGAGTTTCTATGGTGGGCAAAGGCCTGTCACCAAAACATGGGACAGCCCTTAACGCTATCCCCTGCCAGACAAACCTTAATAGACCCATCAGATTATGCCTGGGGGGCCCACATGGCAGAAAATGCATTCAGGGTATATGGGCCCCAAATCAAATGCATCTATATATCAACCAGAAAGAGATACTAGCTGTTCAAAACGGCCTAACAGCCTTCAAGGACTTATTTCATCCAGGACAACTACTGATAAAGACTGACAACACCACAGTCATGTGGTATATAAACAAGCAAGGGGGAACACAAACCCCCTTTGCAGATTAGCCATGGCACTGTGGGACACAGCTGTGACCTACCAAGTACATCTTCAAGCCCAATTCCTGCCAGGTAAACAGAACACTGGCAGACGATTTAAGCAGAAACCTTATAGATCCTCACAAGTGGAAACTAAATCCACAAGTCTTCAGCATAACAGAAATGGGGAAGCCCAGACATAGATCTATTTGCCTCACCTCAAAATTATCAATTGAAAAGATTCTGCACAAGGACTTATCACAGACAAGCATGGAAAGTGGACGCCCTATCCTTCAATTGGAAAAACCTATCAGTTTATGCCTTTCCTCCTCTGCCTCTTCTACCCAAGCTCCTCCTAAAAGTCAGAAAAGAGAAAGCAAAGATGATATTAGTTGTTCTGGACTGGCCCTGCCAATACTGGTATCCAATCCTAAGGACATTGTCTCAATACCCTGCATGGACCTTGCCTCAAAGACCACAACTACTGTCCCAGCAAAACAGTCAGATCCTGCACAATCAGCTACAGACTCTAAACCTGGCAGCATGGCTAATCATGTAGTTATACAAACAGCACCTCTCAGTAAAGCTGTGATGGTGATGGATGTCATTTTGGAAGCCAGAAGGCCTAGTACTAGAAAATCTTATGCTGACAAGTGGAAGAGATTCTGTGCTTGGACTCGAGCACAAGGAACTGATGCAGCAGAACCAAATATTCCTCAAATATTACAATACTTAACTGAGATGCTTGACAAAGGCCTATCTGTCTCATCAATCAAAATCCATTCCTCTGCCATTTCGGCTCATTACAACACAGAGCCACCAATCTTTTCTCATCCTTTACTAAAGCAGTATCTTAGAGGAGCCAAAAATTTAAGGCCCCCTAAAAGATCACCATTACCTGCATAAGACCTCAGTTATGTGTTGGAAAAGCTCACCCTGCCTCCATTTGAACCAGCTGCTACTGCTGATGTAAAGTTCTTATTATGGAAGACCGCTCTGTTACTAGCAATTACTTCAGCAAGAAGAGTTTCAGAGCTACAGGCCCTCATGGCTGTAGAGCCTTTTATCATATTTTACCTGGACAGGGTGTCTCTGAGGATAAATCCTACTTTTATGCCTAAGGTGGTTTCCAGTGTGGCTCTTAACCAAACAATTCATCGGCTAACTTTTTATCCAAATCCACAGAACAAAGGGGAGAAAATTCAGCATTCCTTGGATGTACACAGCTAAGATTCTACTTGAGCAGGACTAAAGCTCTAAGAAAAACTGAGCAATTGCTAGTGTCATATGCTGCAGGATCAGAAGGAAAGGCTATTTCAAAGCAGACAATTTCAAAGTGGATAAGCCACTGCATCCATTTCTGCTACTTACACCATGGTAAACCTGTGCCCAAGGGTATTAGGTCTCATTCCACCAGAGCTGCAGCTACTTCAGCAGCCTTTCTCAGAGGAGTACCAACCAAAGATATTCTAGAGGCTGCTACTTGGAGTTCTGTTCACACCTTTACAAAGCATTACCATTTGCCTCTCTACTTTAAGTCCAGGGCAGGCTTCACCACTGCAGTGCTGCAGGGCCTTATTGCCGCACCTAATGCTGTTTAGCTCCAGCCTCCCAACCATAGCTTTGGGATTCAACCCAAATGTAATGACTGCAACAGTGAAACGCGAAGAACATAGTACAGTTGTGTACACTTACCATAAATGTAGATGTTAGAGTGTATTCAGTGTTGCAGTCCAGGTTACCCAACCCTCCCATCCCCCTGGTATTCTGAAGTTTTTCCTTCACTATTTTCTACAACCTATGTGGTGTATTTGCTTGTAGATGAAGGGAAAGTTTATATTCATGCATGTATTCATATATATATGTATATATATATCTATATATATATATATATATATATATATCTATATATATATATATATATGTATGGATTCACTTTATAACCTCGAAATTACTGAAATGTCGAATTTCAGTATCTTGAGACTCTAAAACCGAATCCACAAAACACAGACACAAAAAACCCACGCAAGTCAAAACACTGAAAAAACCGCACACACGCTACTACACGTACACCACAACACCCACATCACAACAAAAACAAACAAAACTACATACATACACAACTCATATACACACAACCAGGGGGGCAAGCCCCCCTGCACCCCCCACACCCCCATACTGTATATACTAACTCAGAGATCAAACAAAAACAAAACAGAAGCAGACTCACACACGCACAAACACATCAGCACACTCTAACTCCCACTCACAACCCTTAGAGAACACTTACCTGACATAACACCTACATACACACACGGCACCGTGCACCATCAAAACACAATCCCGGACATTACGCAACGTAAAGTCATAACCGCAAATTCGACATATATTCGAATTTGCGATTGAGCTTTCGCTATTTTTAACATTCCGCTTTATAGCCTTGAGGTACTGAAATTCGACATTTCAGTAATTCGAGGTTATAAAGTGAATCCATATATATATATATATATATATATATATATATATATATATATATATATATAAATAAATATTGCTATAAAAACTAAAGGAAATGGCATCTGCTGCATGTTTTATACCCCCTGACGTCATGGAAGAGAGGACAGCAACTGACGCAGGACCCAAGACGTTGGAATTCAGGCCGACTGAGGGCAACCTGCCAGCAGATTACCCAAATGTAATGACTGCAACAGTGAATACACTCTAACATCTACATTTATGGTAAGTGTACACAACTGTACTTTCTTCAACCTCAGCGCCGGCCATGACCTTGAGTATGTTGGATCCGAGCTCTCGGAGCCGTGATTTGGACGTCTGATCTGGGGGGATGAGTATGTCATCGGCTCAGTTATGGTCAGGACATACCATTTCTCTGGGTCAGCCTGTTCTGGGTTCAGCTCCAGTCACTTCGGATCCGAGGGGCATGGTTACTCATCCTTCTAGTTTTAGAGAATCCGGTTCCCCTTCATTGTGGAGAGCGTTCTCCCAGTATAATCGAGACCGCTCGCTCTTTCCTCTGAGTCTGTCTTTGCTCCCTCGCTGCTGTGTATTCTGTCATTCCGTCCTCTCATGGACAGCCTGTGTCTGATGCGCCCCAGATAGTTCTCCTTGAGGAATATGAAGCTGTTTGTGAGCCCTCCCTGGAGAGCCCCCCCCCCCCCGAGTAGATTCCTCACAAATGTAAGTGCAAGATGAGGATACTGACTTGGAGGAAGGGGAAGGCTCCCCCAGACCACGTCCCGAGGATGTCTCATTTGGAGACATAATGGCAATCCTCCATTAGAGTGGAGGTTGGTCTGCCCAAAAGCCTTCCTCTGACGAGTCTGTATTCCTGGAGGCTTTCACAGGCCCATCTACCTCTTGGGTGTGCGCCCCCCCCCCCCCGGCTGATCCTCTGGTGGACCTAGTTACCACCAGAGCTTGGAAGGAGCCGAACACTGTAGAACTTATACCTAAAAGGCCAGACAAGATTAAGCCCTCTTACGGGTAGGCCTGCATGAAGTGAGAGTTCCCCAGTTGATGCCATGGTGGTGGCGTCAGCCACTAATAAGGAACTGGCTCTGGAGAGTTGCTCGGTCCAGCCTCCAGACAATGAGTCTAGGACAATGGATCGACTCGGTAAGCATAAGTATGCTTCAGATACCTTTGCCATAAGGGCGCTGAACTACATGGCCCACTTGATCAGACTTCAGCGAGACCTCGTGAAAGAGTACGCTGAGTCTCCCCCGAAGTCCATTTCGGCCAAGGATAAACGCTCATTCTCTGCATGTATGGCCACTCAAGTGACTAACATGTCCATGCACTTACTCTCTCATGCCTCCGAGGGAGCTGCTAGGGCGGCCGGGTCTGGCATTGCCATGAGTCGTCGCGCCTGGCTCCAGCTTTGCAATTTTTCAAAACCTTTCAAGGCATCCTTTGCGTATGCCCCTTTTGACGGTTCGACCTCGTTTGGAAAACCGTCAGATACGCTAGTCCAGAGTGAGAAGTACGGGAAGATGCTGTCGGCTGTCAAGATCCATTTCTCTAACCCTCAAAGGTCCTTTTCCAGGAATCTGTGAAGGCAAAAGAAGTTGTGGTTCCGGAAGTCTCAGCATTCCCAGGACACTTCCGACCCCCCCCCCCCTTTATAAGCAGAGGGGGATAAGGTGGACGCTGGCCCAGAGGCAGAAGGGGACTGAAGAATTTTGGGTCACGGGAACCATTCTCTGATCGACCTGCGCAGCAGCCCTGAGGGTTGCCCAACTGTTCCACTCTGGAGGTAGTCAGAGGGTGTTATTCGAAGCTCCTAGGTGTATGGGAGTCCATAACGTCATACCGCTGGGTGCTTCGGATAATATCCAGAGGTGTTATTACATTCCCTTTCTGACCAGTCCCTTACCTCCAAAGCACCTCCCAGACGTTCCACCCACTCAGAGGGAGGTGGCAGCTTTGGAAATGGAAAAGCTGTTAAACAAAAGAACAATCCAACAGGTCCCCCCAGATCAGTCTGGATCAGGCATCTATTCCAGGTTCTTTTTGGTGCCAAAAACGACGGGGGACTTGAGGCTGATTCTCGACCTGTCCACTTTGAATGTCTGTTGCCAAGGAGAAGTTCTAGATGGTCACCTTACAATCCATCCTGATGTGCTCTGTAGACCTCAAGGATGCGTACTACAACATTATGATGGACAGGTGATCCAGGAGATTTCTCCGGTTTCGGCATGGAGCCAGTCACTGCCAGTTCAGGGTTTTATCCTTCGGTCTCACCACAGCCTCCAGGGTGTTTACAAAGGACATGGCAGTTGTAGAGGCCCACCTGAGACTTCAGAGCATTCAGGTCTTTCCATACCTGGACGATTGGCTCTTTACCGCTCCTTCCAGGCATCGACTTGTTCAAGCCAGAAATTCCTTCAGCTGTCAAATTTACTGGGTATCACAATAAACATTGCAAAATCCTCTCTTAAGCCCATTTAGATTCTGGACTTCATAGGGGCAAGAATAGATTCTCTCCAGGCCAAGGTATTTTTGACTCAAAACAGACTTCGGAACCTGACCCTCCATGTATTGAGACTTCTTCAGGCATCTTCACCCCCAGAAGAACTAGTTCTGAGGGCCTTGGGGTCCATGGCAGCAGCTATAAATTTGGTTCCTTGTACACGTCTACACATGAGTGTTAGTGGACGTTACAAGTTCATTTGTCTCTGTTATACCAGCCCTTAAGTTACCTGATTCCTATAAGCAAGGTGTACAAGACTTCCCTCATCTGGCTTCAATCCTGGGATCTTTGGGAAGGACGCCCCTTTATTGCAACCCCACCCCAAGCCACTGTGACCACTAATGCCTCCCATCTGGGGGGGGGGCACTGCTCAAGCAGGACTCTCCAAGGCATGTGGTTCCCGAAATTAGACAGTTCTGCATATCAGTGCTCTAGAGTTGAGGGCAGTCCTTCTGGTGTTGCAGGCCCTTCATGCTTCTCTGCTGGGAATGATTGCAATTCAGTCAGACATGCCAGTGGTCTGGTTTATCAAGCAGGGGGAACCAGGTCCTACCCGCTTTGTCAAGAGGCCATGAGAATGTGGGAATGGGCGATTTCCACCAACCATTTTCTGATAGCAATGCACATTCCAGGTCAATCCAACATTTGACTGACAAACTGGGCAAGACTATTTTTTACCCTATTAGTGGTCCCCGAATCCTTGTGTAGCGGAACAGGTCGTCCTCAAGTGGGGTCAGCCTTGCAATCTTTTTGGATTGCCGTCCAATGCAAAGTGCAGCGATTTTTTTGCTCTTCCCCCTCGGGGTGGGGGGGGTGCTCCCAGCGACGCTCTTCCATGTTTGGCCACCTGGTCTTTATGCATATCCCCCACTACTACTAATGGCAAAATTCTTGCAGAAAGCTCGTCGGTTGGGGAGCAAGATTATCCTCATAGCTCCATTCTGGCCTAGTCAAGTTTGGTTCCCTTGCCTATGGTCTCATCTAGTAGCTCCACCCTGGATATTGGATCCCATTCCGGATCTCATTTGTCATCCCTCCGGAATTCCTCCTCCGAATCTGGACAGCCTGAAGCTTACTGCTTGGTTGCTCCAGTTCCACTAATTGCCAGAACTCCCGGACACACTCCTCCTGTGAAGTCCATTCTGGTGGCGGCGCACAAGTCCTTCACCCAAAAGGTGTACCATAGTAAATGGAGAGTTTTTCCATCTGGGCTTCTCAGAGAGATTTGGATCTGTTTACCGCCCCAATTCCAGCAGTATTAGAATTTCTGTCTCTGATTTTCCAGCAGGGGGCCACCTCTTTCACTGTTAAGGTCCAGCTGGTGGCTGTATCCCATTTTCATGCAAGAGAAAATTCAGGTTCACTAGCTGCTTCTAGGATTTGTAAGACTTTCATCAAAGGCACTTTTTTTGCTGAGACGTCGATTAAGCATCCTTGGGATTTGACCTTGGTTCTTCAGGCCTTAGTTGCGCTTCCGAACCTGCAGTGTCAGTTAATTTAAAATTTTTGTCATGGAAGACTATCACCTCAGCCAGGAGAGTGTCCGAACTTCAAGCCTTGTGTATAAAACCTCCATACTTAAATAAGGATAGGGATAGGGTTTCTCTAAGGACAAATCTTTCTTTCCTCCCTAGAGTTGCTTCGGAGTCCAATATCAATCGGTCTAAAATCTCCTAGTATTTTTCCCTAATTTTCAAAACAAAGGGAAATATAAACTTAATTTGCTGGATGTCCACAGACAGTTACTCTTATTTACATAGGACACAACCCTTTCGTAAGTCTGATCAGTTTTGTTTCCTTTGCCAAGCCCTTTTTGGGGAAACAAGTTTTGAGTGACTTTTGCTAGATGGATTTCACTTTGTATTCTGCAAAGTGTACGAGGATGATGGATTTTCAGAACCAGACAGGGTTCATGCTCATTCTACTCATTCTATGGCTACTTTTGCTGCTTTCTGGTCCAGAGTTTCTCTGGATGACATTTGTTCAGTGGCTACCTGGGCTTCTTCAACACTTTTATTACTCATAAGTAGGACATGGTGTCTAGAGTAAGGGCTTCTTTTGGTTCTGCAGTGCTCTGGAATATCCTTCCATAGGGGCCTCCCAAGGTGTTTTGGTAGCTGGGGACTGTCCCACAGGTTGATGATCAAATGAAGTTAATTACTTCAGATAAAGAAGTTATGTACTCACCATAACGTTCCATCTGAGTAGGTAACTTCATTTGTCAGCAACCTTCCCTACTCCTCCTGACCTTAGTGATTTGCGATAGTCCTTGGACTCAAACTTACTGGGTATTGTCAGCTTAGTCTGTGTTCAGGTCAGGTTATTTCTCTTGGGTTGATGTCACGTTGTGGGTGGCAAACTCTATCTGAGGGTTGGAAGGAGGTTGCAGTGTAGTATTGGTAAGGGGGAGGAGCTTGGATCTTAGCTTGGAAAGCTGCCGGCTCAAATCCATGTCGGATCCGAAACCCACAGGTTGCTGACAAATGAAGTCTAACTACTCAGATGGAACGTTATGGTGAGTACATAACTTCTTTTTTCCAAAGAAAAAAAATAAAAATAAAAAAAACTGTCTTATTTCAAGTCAGAAGTATGAATGTATTTGGTTTCAGTTTTGCCTTTACCCTCTTTGAATCTGATCGTTTTTAACAGAAAAGTATTACATGTTTCCTTTTCCCCCCCTCAGAACTAACTCATGAATTTCTGCAGATACTGGAGAAGACTCCACATAGGTTGAAAAAGATTCGAAACTGGAGGGTAAGTTTTTGCACATTTGATCTGGTTTTACTGTTTTTAGTTATGGTTAACTGTAGTATCTGTTTGGTAAACTGACATTTAAATGTTATAGTGGGACTCACTGGAATTTACAGTTGGGTTTGTTTGGTCAGTAGCAAAACCCGGGTTTCTGTTGTAGGTGTCCAGACTTTTAAGTATAAAGTTGTATATGTTTGTGCATTATAGCTAGTTCTTGAATCTTTCAATTAAATTTGTTAAATTTCTGCAGATATTTGCTAATTATGCAAGTCACTGCTGCAGTCATAATTTCAGGGAGCTCTGCTGCAAGCTGAGCTTTTACAATTCACTTCAGATGTCCGTGTCTTTGTGTAAAGGTGGATGTACTGTACAGTTTTCCATATTCAGTTGTGCTTTTTTGTCATGTCACATCACATGTTCAACTTGTTTGAATAAGCCATAAGCAAGAGCAGTCAGATAACTATCCCACAGGGGTATAGTCTTCATTTACTGTTCTTGTTGTAGTGGTTTAGAACACATTACTTCCAGCAGGTCTACTGCAGTACAGGAGGAGGGGTAGGTCAAGAGTACAGATCACAGATGTCTTCACCGTTGAGATACGATTCTGACAGTGGAAAAGATGCTAACTGTAGATTATCACTGTCTCACCTTTGGTAACACCTTTTCCTTGATGAAGGACCCTTTTAAGTGGTAAGCCTCTAAGACGTCTGATGCAGAGAAAATTACCCTGGATCTGCTAGGTTGCGATACCCCAGTTTAGTGGGGCTTTATTTTAGATGTTTTTGGCAGCAACTGACAAACTTGTCTGCCTCCAGCCTGAAGTAGAGAAGACAGTTTTTTTGGTCCATAGACTTGCATACGTTCTGTATCAGTGTTGTGTTTGTGGATCTCCTGCCAAGGATAGCCCAAAGTCTGGCAAGCATACCAAAGCCTTTAGAGCTTGTATGCACTGTATGTCACATGTATGCTACCTGCACAGGACGTAGGGCATGAAGGTGATTTATTGATGCATTTACTTTACTTAACTTTGCCTCCAGTCCAAACACCCATTGTCACTTGTCATCTGAATGTCGTTTGCTGTGCTTGGTTACCTGCCGATCAGATAAGAGCCGCGTTTGGCCGGGTCTATATTAAATTCTCAAAAGCCGACAATGTCGAATCTGACATTGTCGACACAAGAATAGCGAAACTGCAGAACATCAAACAAGCAAACGGAAATCTCTGTAAGGGGAGATTTCAGTTTTCTTCAATGTAGTGCGGTCTCGGAGTTGGTATATTTAAGTAGTGTGGGGGGGTCCAGGGGGACTTGCCCCCGCCTACACCATTTTTTTTTTTTGTGAACATTCAATGTTTTAACAGTTCGATCACTAAAGGTCTACCTTTATTCTTTCGAACTATTAAATATTCTATGTTCTAATATAGGCCCGTTAGGTCTTAGGTCTGCTTTTGTTCGTAAGCAGCCTTGTCTGGCCACTAAAGACAGGAATGATGATAGGAGAGTTCCTCCTGCTAAGTCTTAAGTTGCTCTGGTCCAGAAGCCTCCTTTATCTGACAAGCCTGCTTTTCTTTGATATTTCTCCACTCAACCCTCAGCCAGATTCCCTTGTCTCTTGCCTCACCCTCTGTCTTCCAAACTGGCAACTCATCACCTCAGAGTCTTGATGTTCTTCGTGTTTCACTATTGCAGTCATTACATTTAGGTAATCCTGCTGGCAGGTTGCCCTTCAGCTGGCCTGAATTCCAAAGTCTTGGGTCCTGCGTCGGCTGCTGTCGCCCTAAACCCTAACAGATGTATCAGACTAAGCATGGGGGGCTCACCTGGCAGGGAAGTCCATTCAGAGCAAATGGAACCCAAGTCAAATACACCTACATAACAATCAAAATGAAATGTTAGCTGTACAAAATGCTCTGACAGCCTTCAAGGACTACTTTCTTCCAGGACAACTAATGGTAAAGACGGACAACACCACGGTTATGTGGTACATAAACATGCAGGGGGGGGTACACATTCCTACCCCTCTGCAGACTTACCATGGCATTGTGGAACACCGCCTTGAGCTACCAAATGCACCTACAAGCCCAATTCCTGCCAGGAAAATTAAATACACTTGCAGACTAAGCAGAAACCTCATGGACCCACACGACTGGAAATTGGAGCCAAGGATTTTCAACATGTTGACAAGAGAGTGGGGGAGCCCAGACATAGACCTATTTGCCTCCCTCCAGAACTAACAGACTGGTTTTGCACATGTACTCCCCACAAACAAGTCTGTAAAGTGGATGCTCTGTCCTTCAGCTGGAAAAAATCTATCAGTCTACGCCTCCCCCCTTCTGCCTGTGCTTTCCAAAGTTCTACTAAAAGTCACAGGACGAACCAAGGATGATTTTGATTGCTCCAGACTGGCCACGTCAATACTGGTACCCCCTCCTGCGCAGTGTCGCAGTTATCCCCATGGCACCTTCCTCATACCCCTTCCCTGCTGTCTCAGCAGGAGAAACCAGATTCTGCACCCTCAGATTCCAACATTGAACCTTGCAACCTAGCTAATTTCTTAAACTCACCCATATCCCTGTGATGGATGTCATCTTAGAGGCCAGGAGGCCTAGTACTAGAAAATCTTTTGCTGAAAAATGGAAAAGATTCTGTGCCTGGAACTAGTCTCGAGGGATGAGCACAACAGCACCCAATTTACCTCAGATTTTGCAATACTTAACTGAGATGCTTCACAAGAGCCTGTCTTTTTCCTCCATTAAAATCCACGCCTCAGCCATTTCAGTTCATAATACAGAACCTTCACTCTTCTGTCATCCTCTGCTCAAGCAGTACCTCAAAGGGGCCAACAATTTGATACCACCCAGGAGAGCTCCAACCCTTGCCTGGGACCTTAACTTTGTATTGGAGGAACTCACTCTACCTCCTTTCGAGCCAGCTGCTACTGCAGACTTAAAATTCCTTTCTTAGAAAACAGCTTTCCTTTTGGCAATCACTTCAGCTATAAGGATGTCTGAATCACAGGCCCTTATGGCAGTGGAGCCTTTCATCATCATTCATGCGGACAGGGTGTCACTCAGGACCAGTCCATCCTTCATGCCCAAGGTGGTATCCGGTGTGGCTCTTGATCAGTCGATTTATTTGCCAACGTTCTTTCCCAATCCACAGAACAGTGTGGAACGGATTCTACATTCCTTGGATGTGCACAGACAACTTAGATTTTACTTGGACAGGACTAAACCTCGAAGAAAATCTGAACTGCTGGTAGCATTTGCTGCAGGAGCAGAGGGGAAGGCCATTTCAAAACAAACCATTTCTAAATGGATAAGCCATTGCATTCATTTTTGCTATAAGCACCATGGAAAACCTATTCCCCAGGGAATTGGATCTCACTCCACCAGGGCTGTATCTACTTCTGCAGCCTTTCTCGGAGGTGTTCCTACCAGGGACATCTTAGAAGCTGCTATCTGGAGTTCTGTACATGCTTTCACCAAGCATTATCATTTGCCAATTTTTTCTAAATCCAGAGCTGGCTTTGCCACTGCCGTCTTGCAGGGCCTTATAGCAGGCCCTAATGCTACGTAAACTTGTCCTCCCAACCATAGCTTTGGGAATCTACACAAGTGTAATGACTGCAACAGTGAAACACGAAGAACATAGTACTTGTTGTGTACACTTAGCATAAATGTAGATGCTCGAGTGTATTCACTGTTGCAGTCCTGGTTTACCCTCCCTCCAGCCCCTTAACTTCTGGCTATACCTCTGCTTTCCTTTACTATACTTAAAAGCCTTTTTGTTGGACGTATACCTTTTTGTTTTAGGGTTGCACCTGACATCTTGGGCAAGAAAAACTGATGTAATGGCGTCGGCTGCACGTTTTATACCCCTGACGACCTGATGTCATGGAAGAAGGGACAGCAACCGAGGCAGGACCCAAGACTTTGTTAATCACACTGACTGAGGGCAACCTGCAAGCATATTACCCAAATGTAATGACTGCAACAGTAAATACACCCTAACGTCTGCATTTATGGTAAGTGTACACAACTGTGCTTTTGGAGGAACGGAGCTTAGCTCAAATTTTCCGGACTGCTGCAAAAATCTGTGATGCTATTACTGCAGTAATGACCACACTGCAACATGTACAGTTAAGTTGGTGGTACAGCTGTACTTTGCAGATGCATAATGAACTAATAGTTGCTTGCTGATTTACAGTTTAAGGTGACAGTGCTTGCTTTTGTGTTCCTTGCCATAAATGGGGGAATGTCAAGATTACGTTAAAAATTCTATGCAGACTGAAATGCTCAAGAATTTGCTAATGTTTGCCACTTGTCAGCAACTCTTATTTCCTGTATCAATTCTAATACTGCACTACTTCTACTCTAATCGATTTGCTCTTTTAGAAATAGGTGCATTCTAAATGTATCCTCATGCATGAATAGTAAACGTTGTCTGCCTTTTTGCAGTACTTGGAATGTGCCTTTGTAAGCTTCTGGTTTTTTTCCTTTTTTCATTAATGATATTGTGTAGGCCCAGTGTACTTGTTAGTGAGAAGTCTTTCTAATTTGCTTTCTCACAGAACAAGTTTCATGACTCAGCACCATGTCCTTGGAAACATTTTGCAGGCACAGTTAAGTTTGCTTTATTTGTCATACTTGCCTTTACCAAATTTTTCGAGTGTAGTATCATTGCTACACTTGCAGTAGTGTATGGATTGTATTTGTTGACTGTCTAGTGCTGTCTGTCTGTAGGGAGAGAGGTGTTTTCCATCATTGGGAGCTGAGCATGTCTTTTTAGACTCCCTCCAAAGCAGAGTGATTGCTATTCAGTACTGTGCGTTGGAAGTGGTATGAAAGGCCTTTTGGTAGTCAGTTAAAACCTCCCACGTATTAGTTTCAGTTGTGGTGTCGGAATGTGAATTTCTCCTGAGTGAACTTTCACCACCTCAAGAGAAGTTGTACATCTTCACCTCTAGTTTTTAGATGAATGGTGGCTTATCTCCTAATTTAGCACCTTTTTTTTTTCCAAGTCAGCACTTTCCCTTTACATGCAGTTGAATTTGAATGTTTAAATTCTGAGTATTGCATATAAAATAGCTCAACAGATGCAAATTAATTGCAGTTTTTTTCCTTTGGTTAAGCTTTAGCATCCTGACCGTTTCCTTCAGAAATCTAGCTAAATTCCAACATTTCTGATGAACTGTGGTGCTACACTCTATAAATTTACAGTGACACTTGAAACATAGCAGGTAGAGTAGCAGTGCTGCGGCATCAGTTAATTTGTAGCAGGTTACTCTCCTCCGGGAATAGAAACCTGTTCAGGCTATCCACTTAGGCAGTGACATAAAGTTTCTTGTATGTTTTGCCGTATCAGTATCCCTCAGTGCTGGAGGACTTGATCAGAAGAATCGTGACTGGTGTTTGAGCTGGGCAGTAATCATTTTTGGCGAGCATCTTTGATTGGACTATATCTCTGTCAGTATGTCTCTGTATAAATTGGACTGAATTTATTGTTCTGATAATGCAAACATTAAGTACCACTGATGCTCTAAGGAGCCACCACCGATGCTCTAAGGAGCCACATGTCCATCCTAGTTTTATATGCTTATGTAGACTAAGATCCTGATGAAAAGCTCATGGAAACCTAGTAGTTCACTGCAAAGCTTACAGACTGAATGCACTTCGAGAGCCTTTAGTAGACTCACAGGATGAGAAATATTTTAATCAAAACTTGTAGCATCAGCGACTGGACTAATATTACCTTGCTGACTTCTAATTGCTGCTTATTACCATGTTAACATGTCCTAAAAATGGTGGTAGTATGTTTTGTAATTCATGTTGCACAGACTGATTAATTGGTTGGAGCGTGAGCAAAATAAGCCAGAGTTGTAACTGATTCTACTTGAAGGCATCTCAACGTTGCGGTTCGTACATTTTGGTAGTTTAGCCAAGGCTCTGAGCTGGTGATGAGCTTATTCTGGTTTTGTCTGAGTTAGTCACACTACTCCCTGGGTTACACTGAAAGTGGATCTCAACCCAGGTACACAACCATATTGGTAAAATAGGTAAATTTTTCTGATTGTATTAAAATTTCTATCTTTTGGGAATACTTGGGTGTTTCCACAGGCAATTTCATGGCTTCTGCTTCCCTATAAAGATAACTGGAGGTTGTAGGAATGGGGCTTCCCATGTCTGTAGCTACGTCTGCAGTCCAGTAAATTATCATTGAATGTCTTTGAAACTAATTCTTGGGGCCAGACTCTAACCCCCCTGCAACCAGGACGCCTGACTGATATTGTAGGGCTTATGATTCTCATTCTTGTATGTAAACCCTGTTGTGGATTCGGGTATTGTGCCTTTGAAGTCTGTTTGGGAAAATAAACTGGCACCAGGTGGCTTGAGTCCTTGGATTGCCAAATGACAATATAAAATACCAGGACGTGACCACGAGCATTTCACTGATGGATTTAAAAGTGCAGAACAGAACAAAACATGACCAGTCTTACTCTGCCAAATTAATTTGCATCCAGGGCTTCTGCTGTAGGGTCATACATCATAAGGCATTCCTGCCTGAGGACAAGTCACTCTGAGGATGCAAGGGTGCAGCTCCTAAATGCTCCACTAGATAAGGAATTGCTTTTCAAACTCTTAGCATGTGTAAGAACTTGAGAGGATAAGGGGAAGACCATAGAATTTGTGAAAAGTATTCAACAGTGTTGTTGCCAAATGCAGCAGAACATTTCTATCCAAACAGCCACAGTTCTCTTGGCAGGACAGAGGTAAACAGCCTAAGTGTATGAAGGCCACTCAAAAATGGCAGCAGGAAGATGAAGAAAAGCCTGTAGACCCATCCCCTCTTGGGAACAGCTGTGACTATATTCTAGCTTACTCTTTCTCCTACATCAGAAAATCCTACCTCCATTCAAACTCTGTTCCAAACCCATTAATTTCCCCATGATACGGGATCAAATGAGTTCTTGTTGCCAACCTTAACCATAATGACCGAGTGAGTCTCAAATATCAGGAGGTACAGACTCTCCAGTTCATGGTCAGACGTGAAAGGAAAGACTTAGTCAGTGTGAAAAGACCCATAGACACCTTGTAGGGGACACTCATCGGAAATGTTGGGCAATAGAAGCAAGAGGTGGTTTTACTCTTTTTCCTACCAAGAAAAGGCTTCTGAAGACCTAGTCAGTTAAACAAGTTCCTAAGAATTCAGGTATAGTGCTGTCACTAGTCTCTCAGGCTTTCCTTGTTAAACTAGACCTCTTAAATCCTTATCTCTGCATATCCATTTTCAGGGGATATAACCAGTATCTGAGGTTTTCACTGGAAGACATCACTTCATTGTACCACCTTGCTCTTGTGTATAGCTGCTGCACCAAAATTTTTCACCAGTTGTCTGGCGTAAAGATAGTATGCTGCAGGACTAAGGGGGTATCCGCATTAACCCTTTCTTTGGGTGTCTGACCAGTACCAGGTGAAGAAGCAGAGACCTTGGTGGGGTATACCTTGGAATTTTCACTCAAAAGAATTCCAATTTGTTGAAAGTATAATCCATGTCCTGCAAGAAAAGTGTTTTCCTAGGAACCGTGCTGGACTCATCTTCAGGCCTAGTAGTACCTTCAGCACTAATCACTTTTTTCCAGAACATGACAAGTGAATAGTAACAGTGAGGTAGATGTCCTTCCTTAAATCATTGTAGCAATATTCCAGACTGTTGTCTCACCAAATAACCTGGACATTTGGCTGAAGCACCAAAGCTTAAACCTTCTTTAGAGCCATACATGTGACCTAAGCCTGCAGATGTATGAGCATGAAAACAGACTATCTTTCTGTCAGTCGAAATGCAAATCTTGTACCCTTCTATTTGACACATGGTTGCTGGTATCTTGTGCTATCTTGTGCCTTTGCTGGATCAGTTAAGTACACCACTGTGGAGTCTTCCTTGATTTTTCTTCAGATGTTCATCATGCATACAGCTGCAGTAATCGCATATGGGTTCTCTGCCGTCAGGCGGTCCCTCGGTCGGCCGAATTCCAAAGTCTAGGTCCGGCGTCGGTTGTTGTCTTTCTTTCCTGACGTCAGCGCGACAGGGGTATAGAAGACATAGTCGACGCCATATTCTTCAGTCTTTTTTGCCACGCGGTGCCCGAAGCAGAAGCAGTTCGCAAGTGCCGGTCGGCCAGCTCCTGAATTTACGAAAAATTGGAAACCGAAGTTTTCTTTAAAGCTAAGTACCCCGTTGGGGAAACTTTTCTTGCCTCAGACCGATGTCAGACAAAGTTAACAATTGTATTTCTTGTGGGAAGCAAATACTGCATAAGGATTTCCATTCCCTCTGCATACCTTGTTTAGGCCCAGACCACGAAGTCTCGGGCTGTCGCTTTTGCGCGACTTTCAATAAGCGCACTATTAAGCGTCGGGCGGAGTTCGCCCAACATTATTTTGGTAAAGCCTTTGATTATAAAATGTTGTCGGAGACTCCGACTACCGTTTTGTCCAAAAACGCAAGGACAAGGACCGACACCACGCCAAAATTGGCTGCACGTGGTCCTGTTCTCAGTGAGACGCCTATGCAGTCCCTGACTACCGACGACACTTCCTTGGTGGGGTCTTCGGTAACCGAGACCGCAGGTACCTCGGCCCTTACTCAGACTACAAACACCGAAGCCACGGTGAGTGTTGAGCCTCGTAATGTGGACAGGTCCACTTCCACCCTGGGTGTCTTTAGGCCCTCATCTTCCTTTTCCATTAAGGCCTTTACTAAGTCCAAATCAGCCATGCATCCCAAGAGGCCTGTTGCTCAGGGCCCATCCCCAGGCCCCATGCCTAAAAAGCAGATGCTTAAAATGGCTGAGGATTTAATTACTCTTATCAGGGGTTCTCAACCCCCTCCAGACAAGAGACTCAGAGTGGAGGAAGATTCTCCCTCTTCTGAACAGAGCTCCATTTTCTCAGAACATTCTGATGTAGAGGAACACTCGTACTCTCCTTATGAAGATTCCGATGCAGAACAGTCCATTCCTTCTGTATCTCCCCCGGAGGATTTTTCTTTTGGGGAAACCTTGCACACCTTGAGGGAACACTTCCATTGGGAAGGCAAAGATTTTTCTGATTCCAAGAAAAGGCTTAGGGAATTTCTTTTGTTACCTCAACACAGACCTCTGGCTATACCTCCTGTCTTGGACATACTTGATGATGTTTACTCTGAGGCTTGTCTTAATCCGGATTCCCTGCCTCCTGCCCCAGTCAAACCTGATAGGTACTACAGAGTTCCTAACTCTCACCAATTTCTTTTCAAAAGCCATAATGCTGACCCTGAAACCATTTCTCAAGGCCCCAAGGGATTGAAGGCCTCTACAGCCAAGAATCCACTACCTTCCGAAAGAGAATCTAGATCCTTAGAAAGGTGGGGAAAAAAGGTATACACCTTGGCCACCCTAGCCATGAGGGCCTTACATTGTCAGTTCCATATGCTTAAATATCAGCAGTTTCTGTTATCACAATTAAGAAATGTCTCAACCTGAACAACCAGATTTGAAGGAATTGCAGGATATGATGCATAGTGCAGAACAAGTGGGTAAACACACCTTACAATGTGACTATGATGCCTTAGAGGCCTCAAGTAGAGCTACTGTTGCAGGATCTGTCATTCGTAGACATGCCTGGCTTAGGGAACAAAGCTTACCTGATATGTTAAAGCTAAACTACTAGATGCTCTTTTACAAAAGGATGTACTATTTGGTACTAATGCTGAGGAGATGCTACGGAAAATGGAAGAAAAAGCTAAATCTATGCAAACTGTCAAGGCTTTTCTGCAGGTACAACCACCTCGTTTTAGCAGAAATTGGCCTTCTAAAAACTGGTCCTTTCCAGCCACGGACAAGCCCCAAAGAGGTAGATACAGGCGCTCAAGGGGCAGAGGACAATCTCCAGGATCATATATAGAGGCAGACAATGGCAAACTCCAGCACCAAGAGGTGGCGAAGACAGTACACAACAATACAGAAAACAAACCCAGTGACTTCCTCCTTTTCATGCCAAGCAAGTCTCAGCTGGCAGCTCCCTTGGGAAGAAAGTTGGCATTATTTACAAGAAATTGGCATATCACAACAGACAAATGGATCCTGGACATTATAAACAGAGGCTACAGATTTCATTTTCACACTCTTCCAAAAATGAGAGGCATGCCAAGCCTGCCACACAATCATAAGACAGAGGCACAAATACAAATTACAAAACTCATGGACATGAAAGCTATTCAAGAGGTACCTACTCACGAACAAGGTCAAGGTTTTTATTCCAGACTATTTCTGGTACCAAGGAAAGGAACCGACTGGAGACCCATTTTGGACTTATCCATCCTAAATACATTTCTACTCGTACCAAAATTCAGGATGCTCACATTACAGCAGCTTCTTCCCATGCTGGGCAAGGAGTTTTGGCTGGTAACATCGGACCTCAAGGAGGCATACCTGCATGTCCCAATCAGACAAAGCTGCAGAAGATACCTCCGATTTCTTGCAGGTTCAATCCACTATCAATTCTCTGCATTGCCCTTTGGCTTATCTACTGCGCCCAGAGTATTCACGAAATGCCTGGCATCAGTAATTGCCTACTGCAGACTTCAAGGGATACAAATTTACCCTTATTTGGACGACTGCCTGATCCAAGCGGACAGCAAGCCACATACTTCTGGAACATCTGGCTTTTGCAACACGGTTACTGAATTCTCTGGGATACACAATCAATGAAGAGAAATCCAGGCTAACACCATCTCAGAAAATAACTTTCCTGGGTGCCAACTTGGACACAAACACCCAGATGGCCTACCTTACGCCAGAAAAACAGGGGCAACTAACTCAGTACTTCAAAATACTAGCAAACTGTACCAGGCTTACTGCAAGGAAAACCCTGCAGGCTCTGGGCTTCATGGCATCTTGCATTCTTTTAATCCCATGTGCAAAGTTGCATATGAGAACTTCAATGGTACCTAAAAAACCTATGGTCTCAACACAGCCACAATTTGGAAACAATAATACCAATAATTCCATGTTTGCAAAAGGAATTTCTATGGTGGGCCCAAGCATGTCAAACAAACAGGTCTCCCATTCTGCAAGCCTCAAGCAAATCAAGTCATCACAACAGACGCCTCAGATTATGCCTGGGGGGCGCACATGACAGGCAGGTGCATTCAGGGCAAATGGTCCCAAAAGTAAAAGCACCTTCACATCAATCAAAATGAAATGCTAGCAGTGATAAATGCAATTACAGCATTCAAGGACCTCCTGCATCCAGGGCAATTATTGATAAGAACAGACAACACCACAGTAATGTGGTACATAAACAAGGAGGAACACATTCATACCCCCTGTGCAGACTAGCCATGACACTTTGGAACTTGGCTCTGGAATGGCAAATCGAACTTCAAGCACAGTACTTGCCAGGTTTGGAAAACACGCTGGCAGACATCTAAGCAGAAATATGACAGATCCACACGAATGGAAGTTGCATCCTCAAGTGTTTACAAAGATAATCCAAGCGTGGGGGAGGCCAGACATAGATCTCTTCGCCTCCCACAGGAATCATCAGTTGGAAAAGTTTTGTTCAAGGACCTTTCACCCAAAGGCCTGGAGAGTGGACGCCCTTTCATTCAGTTGGACAGCATGGACAGTGTACGCTTTCCCACCTCTGCCTCTTCTGCCCAAGGTGCTCTTGAAAGCAAGAGCAGACAGACCAAAGATGATACTGATTGCTCCAGACTGGCCAAGACAGCACTGGTACCCACTCCTGAGGAGCCTAACACATACTCCTCCCTGGCCTCTAACTCTAATGCCTCTTCTGCTGACTCAGCACAGCTACAAAACTCTTCACAGCCAGCTGAAAACACTCAATCTTGCTGCTTGGAAAATTCCTTAACACCACAACAGACCCTACTTCCCAAAGAGGTGCAGGACGTCATTCTGGAAGCCAGAAGGCCATCTACTAGAAAGGCTTACTCCGCTAAATGGAAACGGTTTTGCTCTTGGAATGAGAAAAAAGGCCAGGACCCTAGAAAACTGAATTTGCCTCTGGTATTACAGTATCTAGCTGAGCTGCTGAAAAGTGGGCTTTCATTTTCCTCCCTAAAAATCCATGCCTCCGCCATTTCTGCAGAATTCAACACAGATCCACCGTTATTCTCTCACCCACTTTTAAGACAGTTCCTCAGAGGGGCTTAGAATGTAAGACCACCAAGGAAACAAGTGCCAGCCTGGGATCTTAATTACATTCTAGAAAAATTAACATTGCCTCCTTTTGAACCAGCTGCCTCAACAGACTTGCAATATTTGTCCTGGAAAACAGCTTTCCTTCTGGCCATTACCTCAGCTCGTAGGGTTTCTGAACTACAAGCCCTCATGGCTGTGCAGCCCTTTCTCATCTTCCATCAGGGCAGGGTCTCCCTTCGAACCAACCCGTCATTTATGCCTCAAGTGGTATCCAGGGTAGCTTTAAATCAAGCCATACACTTACCTACCTTTACCCCAATCCTCAAAACAAAGGGGAAAGGCTGCTACATTCCTTAGACATCCATAGACAGCTACGTTATTATTTGGACAGAACAAAGCCTTTCAGGAAATCAGAACAACTTTGTGTGTCCTATGCTGTAGGGGCTCAAGGGAAGCCTGTTACCAAACAGACAATTTCAAAATGGATAGGCCACTGCATACGATTTTGTTACTCCTGTCATGGGAAATCTGTCCCTACAGGTATCAGATCTCACTCCACCAGGGCCACAGCTACCTCTACAGCCTTCCTCATAGGAGTTCCTACCAAAGATATTTTGGAGGCAGCCACTTGGAGCTCTGTGCATACCTTCACAAAACACTACCACCTGCCTTTATATTCCAAAACTAGAGCAGGCTTTGCCACTGCTGTGTTGCAGGGCATTCTGGCTCATCCCAGTTCCACCTAGTGCCTACCACCCTGTGCGTAGCTTTGGGATTCTACCCATATGTGATTACTGCAGCTGTATGCACGATGAACATAGTACAGTTTTGTACCTACCATAAATGTAGATGTTAGAGTGCTAATACAGCTGCAGTACAGGTTTCCCTCCTTCCTTCCCCTCTTGGTAAAGGACTAGTGGCTAACACCTCCTCATACAACCTAATTTGGGTTATCCTCCTATGGTGTATTTGCTTGCAACTACTGTTTTTTGATTACATTGCATTGCTTGAGTATATTTATATATATATATATATATATATATAATTTATGTATTGCCTTCCTTCTTTGGGCACCTGACATCTGGGGCAAGAAAGACTGAAGAATATGGCGTCGGCTATGTCTTATATATACCCCTGTTGCGCTGACGTCAGGAAAGAAAGCGACAACAACTGACGCCGGACCTAGACTTTGGAATTCGGCCGACCGAGGGACCGCCTGACGGCAGAGGAACCCATATGTGATTACTGCAGCTGTATTAGCACTCGAACATCTACATTTATGGTAGGTACAAAACTGTACTTTTTGGTGTTTGTAATTGTTAGGTATCAGTTAGGAAGGGAAGGTGCATTTGTGATTGGCTGATTCCCAATAAGGTTATCTACTTCTAGTGCCTTTTTTGTCTAGGTGCAGAGCACTTATAAAAACTGTAGCATCTGCCAGTCTTTTGTACCTCAAACCCTTTGTACTCTTCTTTCGTCCCTTAATACTTGGAGACCCCAGTGCCTTAAGCTTCTCACCCAAGCAAAAAATTATAGAGCCTTCAGTTCCCAATGCTGTATCCATCTCAGAGTTGTTCAAGAGGCCTAGTCCTGATGCTTTGACTGCCCAGTTGGACTGATATACCTGCTGAGGTTTTGGAACCTGCAGTATTTTCTGTTTCTTACTCCTGCTACCACAACCCTGCCAAATGCCTGAATTACATCTGAATCACATGACCAATGCAACTGATCTTGCTGACACAGGTAAGAAGAGAGAACATTGCCTTATTTCAGAAGGACCCAAGAGTATTCTGCAAATTTTATTGAGGAAAAGAAATACCTGGATCATTAATCAAAATAAGGCAGGGGTCAGATCCACTGCATCTGGTTAAAGCAGATATCTCTCCAAAGAAAAAACAAACTTGATGTTGCCCCTCCTCAGATGTCCCAGGAAAATGAGTGGTTGGATTTTTCCCAAGGCCTGTTTAAGGCCACATTGGCTCCTAAATCATCATCCTTTCTCTCCTGTCTTCACGACAACTGGAATCATCTTCTGAGGATGAGGAAAAACCTGATTCAGATGAGCATTCTGTGGCTTGCTCTTCCCAGATTCACTCACCAGGCCATGTGGCCTCTGAACCATCACTCAATTCCCCTGTAGAGGAAGTTTCATTTGGAGAAACCATATACAATATGTTGAAGCATTCTGAATGAGGAATCCAGACAAACTTCTGATGTGGAAAACTATTACAGCTTGCTAGAAGCAAGCACCCATGCATCAGTCTCTTCTGTCTCAAAAGTGTTTTCTTGGGTTTTCTGTGGACCAGCCCTCCAAGCTGCTACCTGCTGCTAATGCCTTTCCCTGTGATAAAAATAAGGTGATAGGTTTGGAAGAACTATATACATCTTCCACTTTGGCGTTCAGAACTTTGAATTCAGACTCAAATGACCATATTTACTGTGTTTTGGCTAATCTGAACAAAACTGTATTCTGTGGAAGTATCAGGCACTAAGCAGTAGGCCATGTCTGTGGTGTCTTATGACTCTCAGCTAGATTAAGCATCCAGTGCAGCTGTGATGCAGTGGAAACCTCTTCTAGAGTGGCTGCTACTGGATCTGTCATCAGAAGATATACATGGCTTACTCAGTCCGTGAGGACATCAAAGCTAAGCTACTTGACTAACTCTGAATAGGGATCTTTTGTTTGGCCCTGAATTAACAGACTTGTTTACGCTGCTCTTGCAGTTTTTTTTTTTAAATTTTGAAGGATTGCAGACAGACTTTCCCCACATCTGTCCCCGGGTCTCTGGGATAGTTTAGACCTTCACACATGGGCAAGAAAATGCCTAAAAAGCGATTGAGAAACCAGACAAGGACTCAGTCTTGGAGGCCTCCATATCCAGACAAATTAGTCTACTTTCTTCCTCCTACTGTTCTCTTCAGTCCATCCCTCCATGCATCATAAAGGCTAACCTGATGTGTTTTATTCAAGCAGCTCATGGCTTCAGACAGACAAGAACTTTCCATTATTCAGGGTTAGTGTCTTGGAAAGATATTCCACTTTTCAGAGGCATTCCTCCACTTTTCCCAATCAGGATAACCACCTGTCTCTTATCCTACAAGCCCTACTCGACCAAGGTACAGTAGAACCTTTTCAGGAATAGTAAGTAGGAAGAGGAGGGTTTATTACAAACTTTCTAGCACCTAGTAAAGGAAGAGAATGGAGACCTTTATTAAATTT
The DNA here is from genome assembly GCF_019279795.1 of Protopterus annectens. NCBI lineage: Eukaryota > Metazoa > Chordata > Ceratodontiformes > Protopteridae > Protopterus > Protopterus annectens. Next base: position 1,399,216,897 of record NC_056737.1, read on the forward strand.
GTCACTTCAAAATATATTTGTCAGGGTTATTTCATTTAAAATGCTGTCATTTCAGACTCTTGCCTTTTTTCTTCGTCCGGTCCTTCCTGGGGTCTTTGGTTCTGAAGGATGCCTGTCTCCATATCTCCATCCACCCTTCCTTCAGATTGGTAAGATTTTCAGATTGCTCATCATAATTTTAATTCTTTGTTTACCATTTGGATTATCTAAAGTCCTCAAAGTATTCGCAAAGCACCTGGCAGCAATTGTCACCTTTTGAAGAACTCCGGGAATTAAGTATTACCGTTATCTAGACAACCTGTTAATATAGACACCATCTCAGTAAATCCTTCTACAGCTCTCAACTTCACTATTACCCTCCTTCAGCGTCTTGGGTTCTCAGTCTACGTAGCCCATTCTGAAGCCTACCCAAGACTGGTCTTTTTGGGCTGCAGACTGGAGAGAACTCCTGCAAGTCTTCTTACCATTAAAAGTACAGAGCGCCTCCAGTTACTGTCTCTCCTGTCCCTTCAAACTTGCACTACAGGAGAAGTTATCGGGACCCTTGGATTCTTACAACCATACCCATGGTGCCTTTTCCCAGACTGCATACGAGAGAGTTTGTGGTACCTGAAATCTAGCTGGTCCCAGCATTCTCATCCTCTAGCTCCCCCCAGATTCCATTCCTCTTTTTAAAGAAAAATTTGTGGTGGATATCACAGGTAAACCTCAACCCAGACCTTCCATTCAGACTGCTAATAGCTCATCCGGAGCTGCACATAAAGGCTTCAAACCTAGCCTGGGGGCATGGGCAAGGCTCCCTGAGAGTTGAGGGTGAATGGCCACCAAAGCAGAGGACAGAACACAGCTTGAGGGAGATTTGGGTGACCCTGCAGATTTTTTCGCACCTGCTCTCTAGGTTCCCTCAAAAACTTCAGACAACAACTATGATCATGTGGTACATTAACAGGGAGGTAAAAGTTTTAGCTATGCAAACTAGCCATTCTATTATGGGAACAGGCCATAAAAGCAAACCCATTTCTTCAAGTAGTTTACATTCTCTTTAATGAGAATGGTCTGACAGACTTGTGCAAATCAAGGGGAGACCCTCATGAATGGATGCTGGAGAGGTTTTCCTAGTAATTATCCACAATGCAGGATCAACAGCTTCTACCTCCTCAAGTTTTGTAAAGGGGGGGGGGTATACTTCTCGCAGCCCTTAATTCAGCTAGAAGAGTTTCTGACCTCCAAGCTCAGTTGGCATCCCCATTTCCTTATTTTTCACAAGGGTAGTGTTTGGGGGCCAAAACTTTATCTCTAAGTTGGTCAGTGAGCTGTCCCTCAATCTGGCTGTCAATCTTCCTGCTTTTTCCCCCTAACCTTCAAAACAAGGGAGAGAGAGCATTCTCCTTTCTCTGGATGTACACAGGTAACTCAGGGTTTGCTTGGACAAAACCAAGTCTTTTTGCAAGACTTGCCAGTTTGGGTTTCCCCAACATGGCTTCCTCAAAGGAAACTGTTTCCAAACAAACTATTGCTAACCAGATTTCAAAGTCCATTCCTTTTGTTACATTCACTATGGGAAGTCTTTCCCTTGTGCTTTAAAAACACATTCCACTAGAGTAGTGGCTGCCAGTGGAGCCTTTTACAAAAGTATCAACTCAAGCTATCCTAGAAGAGCACATTGGCACTCCGTGCATACTTTTTAACAAACACTTCAGGGTAGATGCTTTTTGTAGATCCAGACCCACCTTTGCCAAAGTTTAGCAAGTGGAATGAGTGGATGGGTAAGTTGTAGCAGAACAGCCTATCAACTGACTTGGCAATCACCAAACAGAATACTGCAACAGTGATCCAAGGAAGGACACAGTATAGTTTTGCAAGAACCTACCATAACCATAGATGTCCTGTTGATCACTGCAGTATTCCTTCCAACCCTTTCATCCCCTCTGTGTCTTTGCCTATGTTTTTACCTGTCTCATGGACCAAAGGGAAGATATCCTCTGATTTTTACCCTCTTGGTTAGCCTTTCTCCTAGTATGTATCCACAGATGTCTCCAGGCCTTGATAGTCTGCGAAGTTTTCATGCTCATATGTCTATGTACCCTTGCGTCAGTGGGCTTAGATCCTACATCAGAAGTATGTCCATGTGGAAGATTTTGGCTTTGGTATCCCTGGCCAGACATCCAGGTTTAGTGAGATAACTCAGTGGTTTAGAGTAATGCAGCAGTGATCAGTAGGATATTTACTGTTATGGTAACAATGAAATGTAATTTCATTGTAGTCTTAGTGTTGCAGTATTATGTCTTCGGTATTCAGGCTGGGCAGATATAGTCTCTCTTACTTTTTCCCATCCGGCAGATGATCTTGTCTAAATGTCCAGAAGCCGCAACTACCACCCAGTACCAGGGTTACCTTTCTGGGGGGCAGACCTAGATTCTGTCATACCGATGCCATTTCTACCAAAGGACTAATCTGTTTTCCTCTTTGAACACTTCAGGCTTTTCCACAGCCAGCAAACCTTTGCAGCAAGGGAACTTCTAAGGATGCTGGGGATACATAGCTTCATGTGTCCTGATTCTTCCATCAAAGTTGCACATAAGGAAACTGCTAGTTATGCATATGCTGGAACCAGCACCAGTGGTCCATGGAAGCAGCAGTATCTATTCTAACATGCCTGAAATCTTCTGTAGTGGTATGGGATTGTCGGAGCCAACCCAGGAGCTCCTTCCAACTCCAGTCTGATCTCTAATCACATCTGACCTGGCTTGGTCAGTGCACATTTGGGAGATTTCATAGTCAAAGGGATATGAGACAAGCACCTGTCAGTCGGTATAAAGGAAATGATGGTAGTTTTAATGACCTTGATAGACTGATACCAGGAGCAGTAATGATACTGGCAGTACTACCATGCTGTATGTCAGCAAGTAGGGGAGGGGAGTCATTCCTCCTGCCTCGGCAAATGAGCAGTGCAGCTATGGCTAGTGGCTTATCAACCAAGTCAGACTCCTGTAGCATTATACATCCTGGGTCAGAACATCTTAATTGGCTGATGGTCTCTTGTATATCCCAACAAATGGGTGCTGAAAAGGGAAATCTCTGGGCTTGACGCACGTGGGGTGTGCCAGAGACTTTGCTTTCTAATAAAGCAGGCTAATAGAAGTTCTGCTCAAGGGCCTAGTAGCGAGTGATGTGGAGAGCACTTCTTTCTTTATGCCTACCTCCAATACTCCTCCCGAAGTTATTACAGAAAAAGGATGGACAGACCAGGGATGATGCTGTTTGCCCTTGCTAGCCCAGGAAAACATGGATATTCATCGTAATTAATGCTGTTGTCATTAGCTTCTTGCTGTGCAGAAACCTGCAGCTGGTGTGAATACCAGAGTCTTTCTCCTCCACCAGCTGGCTGGCAATCGATCCTGAAAAAGGATCCTGTTCCAGGAGCCTCCCCTAGGAAAAGGGCCCCACCCCCAAATCTGAATCAGAGGATAAAGATCTAGCTTGTGTACATTGTATTCCTACTCAGCAGTTTACAGCTTCAGACTACATCTTGTCCTCCGCCTCTCAGCTAAGGATTTATCCTTTGGAGATGCCCTTCATAAGGATGAGGCCTTAAACTGGGAATCTAAAGAAATTTTCTAAGTCTCAAGCTAATCTTGGTAAGCTTCTAAGTGGTCCCCTTCACAGATGATTCCTCCATTCCACAGTCTTGGATAATGTGGTCATTGATAAATCTCTGCATACAGACTACTGCCCCCACCTTTAGGGTGCTGAAATCCCATAAACACCTCTCTACAAATCCAGTATTGGCTCCAGCAGTGGTATCCACAGAGTCTTCCATAGGAGTTAATTAGAAAGCAGCCAGGAATATGTTGGCAAATGACAGAGCAGACTGCATGACAGATTTGGCAAGAAAGCTTTTATCTTAGCCACCCTAGCCATGAGAGTCCTTAACTGCCAATTCCATATGCTCAAATACCTTGAGACATTGTGGGAAGAAATTAAATCCAAGGCAGGGGATGCAGGACAAGAGCATCTAGAAGGATGTTTTGGATTTGTGCAATGAAACCATCCAAGTGCCCTGACACTGAGGTGTGGTTGTGATACTTTGAATGCATCATGCAGGGTGGCTGCCACAGGATCAGTCATGTGCAGATGTGGCTGACTGAGCGCTTGGCCTGTCTCAGATCAAGTAGAAGCAGAGCTCCTTGGTATCCATTTGAATAAGAAGTCTCTGTAGTCCCAGCAAGTATTTGAAAAGCTGGATAGAAAGAGAAAACAAGTTGCCTGTTAAGATGTTTTGCCGAATTCCTACCCTGGATAAAAGTTACCTCAGCAATCTATTGCCCTTTCTCTTTAAAGAGAACTAAACAGTCTAGAGGGAAAAGGCCAGGTACCAGAGCGTATGGCAGACGAACGTACCAGACGTGTATGGTGGTGGGGGGGGGGTTCAAGGACTTAACTTCCCCCAAGTGAGCAGCTGTATTATCAGCACCTTCTGCCACCAAAATTTCACCTTACCCCTACTCTCCCCTTTTTTCCTTGAAGGAAATCCCTCCTATGACCAGTGGAAGACCATTACACAAGGTAAGTGGGTCCTACTCATCATAACAGGTTCTCCAATTCCTCCTTTCTTAAGTATACCAACTTGTTCAAAGCTACAAGAAAAGATGATACCACCACTATTACTAGACCTCTTACACTAAGGGTTTGTTTCAGAAATACCCAGGAAAAACCACAGGAAGGGGTTTTTACTCCTGCCTCTGTCTAGTTCTGAAGAAGGCAGGCACCTGGTGGCTTTTGCTGGATTTGTGAAGGTTAGACAGTTTTCTGGTAGTTTAAAAAAAATACTTGACCCTTCAAATGCTGTAACCACTGATTTTCCTGGGGGCATACATGGTGACCCTGTATTTGAAAGGATGTCTACTTTCATGTTCATATACTTGAGGAACACAATAGGTTCCTGCATTTCCAGCAGGGAGGGATCCCAATATTCTTTGTTTCACTATTGCAGTCATTTCATTTGGGTTATCTGCTTGCAGGTAGCCCTCAGTCGGCCTTATTCAAAGTCTTGGGTCCAGTGTCGGTTGCTGTCTCATCTTCCATGATGTCAGGGGTATAAAGCATGCAGCTGACTCCATTACATCAGTCTTTCTTGCCCTGCAGTGCGCAAAGCAGAAGCAGTTAGCAAGTGCCGGTCAGCCGACTCCTTAAGTTTTCTTCGAGTTTCAGATCCAAAGTCTTCAACCAAGTTAAGTTCCCTGTTTGGGATCTTTTTTCTTGCTCTAAACCGAAGTCCATAAAAGTTAATTGTATTTCTTGTGGAAAGCAAATACCTCAGATTTTCATTTGTACTGCATTCCTTGCTTAGGCCCAGACCACGACGTACCTCGCTGTTGGATTTGTGCCTTATTCAAACCTCAAACTATTCGTAGTCTGTTCATTTTCGCATCTAAATATTTTGGTATTCTCTCCAATTTTCCAGAAATGACTTCGGTAAGCCACCCAACTACAGACATTCCGAAAAAATGCAAAGATAAAGACAGAACACATAGGTCCAAAGCTGCCGATGATGCTTCTGCTAAGCTAGTTGCCAGTTCGCCGGTACTCAGTGAGGTGCTATCACAGCCCCTAATACCCGCTACTTCAGATTCGCAGGCCTCTACGGAGACCCATTCGGTGTCCAGTATGCAGCGAGATGCTTCTTCGACTGTGGAACCTGCGGATGTTTCTACCTTGGATGGGTCTGGAGCCACTGTGCAGGCACTGGCTTCTGAGGATGTATTCAGGCCTACTGACTTGCATATTAAACATCATCTTCAAGGCCTAAAACTCTCTCCACGCCTAGAAACCAGATGCCCAGACTGTATGGTCAGGCCCCTATGCCTAAAAAAGAAATAAGAATGGCTGAAGACCTTATTACTCTAATCAGGGGAAGCCAGCCTTCTCCGTCTAAGACACCTAGAACTGATTTTCCTTTTGATTCTTCTGATCAGGATTCTGAAATTTCTGTTTTCTCTAATGACCTTGAGTTGCCCTTAAGTTCTTATGATGATTCTGCTGCAGAGGACTCAATTCCCTCTGATTCCCCTCCAGAGGATTTCTCTTTTGGTGAAACTTTGCATACTCTTAGGGAGCATTTCCGCTGGGAAAGCCAGGATTACTCTGACTCCAAAAAAAGGCCTAGGGAATTCTTACTCCTACCTCAACACAGGCCTTTAGCTATCCCTCCTGTACTGGATATTGTAGATGATGCTGCCTTGGAATCTAGCATGGCCCCTGACACTTACCTGCGGCTCCCAGAAAACCTGACCGGTTTTAGAGTACCTGACTCTCACAAGTTCCTCTTTAAGAATCCTACTGCGGATCCTGAGACCATTTCACAGGGACCCAAAGGCATTAAGGCTACTACTGCCAAAAACCCTATCCCCTCTGATAGAGATTCCAGGGCCCCGGACAGATGAGGTAAGAAGGTATGCACTTATGCAACTTTGGTCATTAGGGCCTTAAAATGCCAGTTTCGCATGTTAAAGTATCAGTAGCATATTATTGGATTGCTTAAACAGAAAATGATGATGATTCCTGACTCTGCTGAAAATAAAGAATTACAGGATTTAATGCATTCTGCTGAACAAGTTGGAAAACACACTTTGCAGTGTGGTTTTGATTCATTAGAGGCATCTTGCAGGGCTGCTGTCACTGGGTCTGTACTTAGAAGGCATGCTTGACTTAAGGAGCAAACTTTGCCAGATCGTGTTAAAGCTAAATTATTGGATGCTCCTTTAAACTAAGACCGCCTGTTTGGCAACAAAGCAGAAGTAGTACTTAAAAAGATGGCGTAAAAAGCTAAATCTAATGCAAACTGTTAAAGATTTAATGCAGGTACAGCCTCCCAGATTTAGTAGGCACTGGCCTTCTAAGAATTGGTCCTTTCCTGCCTCTTCCAGGCTTCAGTCCAAACCCAGAACCAGCAGACCACCCAGACTTCAGTTTCAAGGTGCTCACAGGCCTAAGCAGTGGGGGGCTCCCACTTCCAAAGCTGGAAGTAGTAAGACACCCCCCTATGGTAAACTGTTATTATGACTTAACTTTAAACCTTCCAAACCCTGCTCAACTGACTGTTACTTTAGGGGGAAAGATCGCCCTGCATGCAAAAAAAATGGGAACCAATTACCAAAGACAAATGGGTTTTAAATGTAGTTTCCCCAAGAATACAGATTCCATTTCTACTCCTTACCAACCCCAAACTGTTGGCCAGACCTACCCCCAAATCAATGAGCAGGGGCTCAAAAGCAAGTTCTCTCTCTTCTAAGCATCAGGGCTGTTCAACCTGTCCCAGAAGAAGAATGGGGACAAGGCTTCTACTCGAGACTTTTCCTGGTACCCAGAAAAGACTGTTCTTGGTGTTCTATCCTGGACCTGTCTATCCTAAACACTTTTTTGGTAATCCCAAAATTCGAAATGCTAACTCTTCATCATCTGCTTCCTATGCTAGGCAGAAACGCCTGGTTGGCAACACTGGATTTAAAGGAAGCCTACCTGCACATCCCAATAAAGGAATCTTAAGAAGATACCTCTGCTTCAGAGCAGGCTACCTGCACCATCAGTTCTCTGCACTGTCCTTTGGCTTATCTACTGCACCCAGGGTATTCACAAAGTGCCTAGCTCCAGTCATTGCATTTTGCAGGCAAAGAAATATTCAAATATACCTATACCTGGACAATTGTCTAATTCAGGCAGAAAGCCAGGACATACTATTAAATTATATGGCATTTGTAAAGAAATTACTAACTTCTCTGGGGTACACCATAAACGAAAAGAGATCACATCTAGTACCCTGCCAACAAATTTTATTCTTGGGAGCAAGCTTGAATAAAACTTCCCAGATGGCTTACCTCACGCCAGAGAAACAAGTTTATTTGACAGCCTACTTCAAACTACTGGCCACAAAGACCCAGCAATCTGCAAGGAAAATACTGCAAGCCGTGAGGTTCATGGTCTCTTGCAATGTTAAGTTGTCAGTCTCGCCTTCATTCTTGCTGGATGGGTTCGGAGCCGATCCTCGGCTCCGACTCTGCACTTGCTTAGCTTGAGAACTCCTTTTACCAGCTCGAGGCAACCCTATATCCCATGATGCAAGGCGGAACTATCTCAGATCTCGTTTGCCGCTTTGCGAAGAGGTCTCCTTTTTTTGCCAGCTGAGGTAAGTTTGAGTTTTCAAACAGCTTTAGTCAGGGTTTATCTTCCCCTTTTTCCTATTTTTTAGTGTATAGTGTCGCATTTAATCACCCTATTCCCCTTATAGAAAAAATTTTTTACTTTATATAAAAAAAAAAAAAAAGTTTTAGAAATTTTCAGTTAGGCCTTAGGCCTAGGCCTTCCTTATTAATCCCTATCTGTGTGTCTGTGTTTGGGGATTAATTGGTGTGACTGTTTTTGGTGTGTGTGTGTCTGTGTGAGTATTTTATTACTCTTTTTCCTTAGACTATGTCTAAAGAGGTAAAGGTCTCGGGCTTCAAGAAGTGTGACTCGTGCTGTCAGAAAATGTCTCTGACAGACGGTCACACTTCTTGTGTTTACTGCCTGGGGCCTTTACACCTGCAGGACTCCTGTGCTTTGTGTCACTCTTTTAGCCAGCGAGTCCTGCAGGAAAGGAGGAACAAGTTAATCCTCTGTGGCTTGCTAAAGCCGGAAGGTTCACCCACTAAACCTGGGTCCAGTAAGCCTTCCAAGACATCCAAGGGTCAGGCTACAGCTTCCAAGCCTCCCCCGGTGGCTCCGACTCCTTCGGAGTCGAGATCGGCTCCGGCCGGAGCCGATCTTTCTCCTTCTCAGCTAGGGTCGGTTCCCTGCTGTTGCCTTGTCTGCTCCGGCTGGAGCCGACACAGTATCCAGTATCGGAGCCGAGAAGCCTTCGGCTCCATCTGGAACCCATAGGACGTCGGCTCCGATGACTTCCTCCAGGAAGAGATCTCTGTCCCCGTCTTTGGAATCTATCCACTCTGCTCCGGGGTCTCCTCTTTTGTCGGAGCGGAGTCATCGGAGCCGATCTTCGAGATCTTCCAGGCTGTCTGACCACGATTTAGAGAGGGAGGTAAGCAGGCTGTTAAAGTCGCAGGCACTGGCCCAAATGCTCCATAGCCCGTCTCAGCAGACTTCGGCTATTGCTTCACCCATTGAACTTCCTCCTCCGACTCCCCACCAGAGTTCGGAGCCGGAGCTTCTCGGGACAGCGACTGTTTCGGCGCCGGAACAGATACATCCTTTTTCGGCTCTGTCGTCTTCGGCTCCGATCTCCTCCTTGAGACCTTCCTTGGAGGGATCCGGTCGTCGAGTTTCCCTAGTCTGCTCCGAGGGGGCTAGTGGCATCGGACCCTTGTCCGACCCCGCTCTCCCTCTCGGGGCTTCGGCTTTGGTAAGCTCGGCACTGACATCGGCTTCGGAGCCTTCCCTCTCAGTGGAGCCGGGAATTCCTATTTCCTCGGAATGGGAATATTCCGGTCTCCCGGGGAGGGGAGCCTTTGAGGTGATGGAGTGTCCTGGCTCCTGAGCCAGGTCAACGGTCCATCCCTCTAGCTCCTCCCTCTTCGGTGCCTGTAGACGCCTCTTGCCAGCCTCTTGCTCTCAGGCCCAGGGATCCATCGCCCCAGGTTTCCCCATTGGGAATATCTTCCTCTTCCGAAGTTTCTCCTGATCCTGCAGGTGAACCCCCTCGGAAGAGGACGTGTAAGAGGAAACACACAGACTCCCCTGAGTCTACTACATCTGGTAGACTTAGATGAGTCTGAGGGTTCCCCACGATCCCCCTCTGAGGATGTCTCCTTTTCAGACATCCTTGAGCTCCTCAAACAGAGGGGGAATTGGCCATCCATTGACCCCTCCGAGGATGAGTCGGTATACCTGGAGGTTTTTGGATCCCGACCCTCCACCTCCTGGGTGTCTCCGCCTTTCGACCCACTTATGCAGTTAGTGGCTCTGGAAGGCGTGGGCAGCTCCAGATTCTGTGGAACCTGTCCCCAGGAGACCATCCAAGTTTATTACGGCCCCTACGGACAAACAGTTTCTTTCCAAGGGCGTCTCTGTGGATGCTATGGTGGTGGCGGCCGCCACTAAGAAGGAACTTGCGGATCCTTCAGTACCTGTCCATCCTCCTAACAAGGATTCTAGGACCATGGACAGGTATGGAAAGCGGATGTTTTCTTCAGCGACCTTTGCTATCGTCGCTGAACTACCTTTGTCACTTCACCAGGCTTCAAAGAGATATTCTCAAGGAACTAGGTGAAGTGGTCCAGGATCCTTCTGCTGCTGGGGCTCAAGAAAAGATTGCCTCACAGCTAGCAATCCTGAATTCCTTATCCAACTCCTCCATGCGGCTCATATCCTATGCGGCCGATGGAGCTAGCAGGGCCGCAGGCACAGGAGTGGCTCTTAGACGTCAAGCCTGGATGCGGCTTTGTAATTTTGTGGACCCCTTTAAGGCGTCCTTCACCAATACCCCCTTTGATGGTTCGGTTTTGTTCGGACCTCAGGTGAAGGATACCTTGACCAGGTGTGAGCAGGACGGTAAAACTCTTTCTGCCGTTGGAGTCCATTTTTCCACCCCTTCTAGACCATATCCCAAGGGTCAGAAGGGAGGGAAGATGTGGTTCAGCAAAGCCCAAGGAGCTACACCGGACACACGTGGTCAGTTTACCCCCAGAGGCAGAGGGGGTAACAATAATAGATGCCGCCCTAGAGGTAGGGGGGGTCCTCAGAACCAGGGCAACAGGGAGTCTCTTCCTGAGAAGCCCTTTCAGCGCCCCTGAGGTGTTGCCCGACTGTCCACCCTTGGAGGCAGTCGGGGGAAGGATTTCGCTGTACCCAGTAGCTTGGCATTCCCTTTCACAAGATATGTGGGTACAGTCGATCATATCCGAGGGTTACAAAATCCCCTTCGAAAGGTATCCCATACCTCAACAATCCCTTCCAGACATCTCACCCGGTCAAAGGGATTTGGTAGAACAGGAGGTTTCAAAGCTCCTAGAAAAAAGAGCCGTCCAGACTGTTCCGGCAGACCAAGTAGGATCCGGCGTCTACTCGAGATTCTTTTTGGTCCCCAAAAGGACAGGAGATTGGAGACCAATATTAGACCTGAGCAGTCTAAACAGATTTGTCAAGAAGGCAAGATTCCAGATGGTCACGCTTCAGTCCATTCTGCCCTTTCTGGGCAAGGACAACTGGATGTGCTCTATAGACCTTCAGGACGCGTACTATCACATAAAGATTCACAGGCGCTCCAGAAGGTTTCTCCGCTTTCGGCTAGGGACCAGTCATTACCAATTCAGAGCCCTGCCCTTTGGCCTCACTTCAGCCCCCAGAGTGTTTACCAAATGTATGGCAGTGGTCACAGCTCATCTGAGACGTCAAGGATTCCAGGTGTTTCCTTATTTAGACGACTGGCTCCTCTCCGCCACCACCAGGTGTCAGCTTCTTCAGACCAGAGACTACACTCTGCAGCTATGCAGGAATTTGGGAATTTCAGTGAATTTCGAAAAATCTTCTTTGGGGCCTTGCCAATCTAGCACCTTTATAGGCGCAGAATTAAACACCGTCAAAATGTTAGCCAGACTAACAGATCAAAGAATTCTGGACATCCAAAAATACGTTCGGATTTTGTTGCAGAGCAGCAAAGTCAAAGCCAGGCTGATACTAAAGGTTCTAGGTCTTATGGCTGCGGCCATTGTTCTTCTACCACTAGCTCGTGTCCACATGCGTCTTCTGCAGTGGATGTTATTCACTCAGTGGTCGTTCCACAGTCTTCCGATGAGGCACGAAATCTTAGTCACACAATCGTGCAGGACTCATCTGAATTGGTGGATATCTTCCCCTCTTCTTCATCAGGGCCGACCTTTTGTTCCCCCTCCGGTTGCCACAGTTACTACGGATGCCTCTCTGATCGGGTGGGGGGGGCATTATCAGGGCAGGATGGTCCACGGGACGTGGCAACTAGAATACCATCTGCACATAAATGTCCTGGAGATGAGAGCGGTGCTTTTAACGTTGCAAGCACTCAACGACTTTCTTCCCGTAGGGACTATTGCAGTACAAACGGACAACATGTCCGTGGTCTGGTACATCAACAAGCAGGGCGGGACCAGGTCCTATCCATTGTGTCGAGAAGCTCTCAGACTTTGGCAATGGGCAATCTCCTCTCATCGGTTTCTGATAGTAACGCACATCCCCGGCAGGTCCAACCTCTTGGCGGACAGGCTGAGCAGATCCATTCTCATGCCTCACGAGTGGTCTCTCAATCAATCTGTAGTGGACCAGATTTTTCTGAAGTGGGGCACACCTCGTTGCGATCTTTTTGCTACACCCCAAAACAACAAGTGCCCCGATTTTTTTCACCCTCTTTCCCCTACCAGGCCAACCCCTGAGCGACTCTCTAACCCAGGATTGGCCCCGGGGACTTCTGTACGCTTTTCCTCCCTTTCCCTTGATTCCACAAGTCATTCAGAAAGCCACCGTTTTGAGGGCCAAGTTGATTCTCATTGCCCCTTACTGGCCTCGACAAATTTGGTTTCCGTCTCTGCATCGTCTCCTCCTGGTGCAGCCCTGGCATCTGGACCCAGTTCCGGATCTCTTGATCCACCAGTCGGGTCAACAGCACCGGGCCATTCATTCTCTCAACCTCACTGCTTGGTTGCTCCACTTCCTTCCCTAGCCAGGCTTCCGATGATCTCTGATTCGGTCAGAGACATCTTAGTGGCTTCTTTAAAGTCGTCCACCAGAACCGTTTATGCTAGCAAGTGGCGACTTTTTTCCATTTGGGCAAATTCCAGGAATATTGATCCCTTTACTGCTCCTGTGCATTCTGTTTTAGATTTCCTGGCTGAGGTTTTTCAGTCAGGATCTTCTTCATCTACAGTAAAAGTTCAACTGGCTGCTATTTCCAAGTATCATGTTGGCTTGCATGATCATAACATTATGTCTCATAGATTATGCAAGGCCTTTCTGAGAGGAGTTTTTCTCCTAAAGCCGATAAAGCATCCTCCTCCGCAATGGGATCTAAATTTAATGTTGGCATCCTTGATGTTACCTCCCTTCGGAACCGTCTGCTTCATGTTCTTTGAAATTATTGACCTGGAAAACTATATTTTTACTGGCTGTCACTTCAGCAAGAAGGGTTTCCGAGATTCAAGCTCTCTGCATCCGTTCCCCTTACTTGGTTTTTCATAAGGACAGGGTATCCTTAAGAACAAACCCGTCCTTTCTCCCCAAAGTTGTCTCAAACCAATATTAATCAATCCATAGATCTACCAGTTTTTTTCCCAAACTATTCTGACAGAGCTGAACAAAAGCTTCATTTTTGGATGTCCATCGTCAGCTCAGGTACTATTTGCATAGAACGAAACAATTCAGGAAATCGGACCAATTATTTGTCTCCTATGCAGAAAACAGGAAAGGTCTCCCAGTGTCTAAAGTGACCTTATCCAGATGGTTGTCTTCCACCATTTCTTATGTGTACTCTCTCAGAGGCAAGCAACTACCTTCTAAACCAAAGCACACTCAACCAGGAGTCTATCCACTTCTGCAGCCTTTCAGGATAGACTACCCATTGATACCATTTGTGCAGCAGCTACTTGGGCCACTCCTCATACCTTTGTCTCTCATTACAAGTTAGATTTGGCCTCCAGAGACAGGGCCAGTTTTGGTTCCACAGTTCTCAAGAGTCTGTTCCATTGAGCCACCCGGGATACAGGTGCTAGGACGCGGTCCCATCCAGCAAGAATGAAGGCGAGATTGACAACTTAACATTTAGAAGTTATGTACCTACCATAACGCTCCATGTTAGTTGTCTTCTCTGCCTTCTTTCTTGCCCCTCCCTCCTTCCCCCTGGCCTGGACAGATCTTGAAGAGTTCCTATCAGGTTGTTTCCTCCTGAGCCTTCATTAGAGGACTCTTTATTATGAACTTGGGTTTCCTAAATATGTTAGGTTAGTCCTTAGCAGGGTAGGTTAGCTACCAAATGAGATCCGAGGTAGTTCCGCCTTGCATCATGGGATATAGGGTTGCTTCGAGCTGGTAAAAGGAGTTCTCAAGCTAAGCAAGTGCCGAGTCGGAGCCGAGGATCGGCTCCGAACCCATCCAGCAAGAAAGAAGGCGAGAGAAGACAACTAACATGGAACGTTATGGTAGGTACATAACTTCTAATTCTACTAATTCCATATGCAAGACTACATATGAGGAAACTACAATGGTATCTAAAAAGCCTACGGTGCCAACATTCTCAGGACCTAGAATAAATGATTCCTTTCACACCTTGTCTAAAGACAGAGTTCCTTTAGTGGGCAGAGGTCTGCCACCAAAACAAAGGGCTGCCATTCACTCTATCCCCTGCTGCCCAAACCCTAACAGACGCATCAGACTATGCATTGGGGGGGGGGGGCTTACATGGCAGGGCAGTGCTTTCAGGGCAAATGGAACCAGAGTCAAATGCACCTGCATATCAATCAAAAAGAAATGTCAGCTGTACAGAATGCTCTGCCGGCCTTCAAGGACCACATTCTTCCAGGACAATTATTGGTAAAGACTGACAACACCACTGTTTTGTGGTAGATAAACAAGCAGGGGGGAGTCCATTCGTACCCCCTCTGCAGACTAGCCATGACTCTGTGGAACACAGCCTTTATCTACCAAGTGCACCTACAAGCTCAATTCCTGCCAGACAAGCTAAATACACTGGCAGATGACCTAAGCAGAAATCTCATGGACCCACATGAGTGGAAACTGGAACCAAAGATATTCAACATTTTGTGAATCCAATGGGGGAGCCCAGAGATGGACCTGTTTGCCTCCCCTAAGAACTTCCAATTGGACAAATTCTGCACAAGGTCTCCCCACAGACAAGCTTGGAAAGTGGATCCCATGTCCTTCAGCTGAAAAAAACTATCAGTTTATGCTTTTCCCCCTCTGCCTCTCCTCTCCAAAGTGTTACTAAAGATCAAACAGGACAAACCAAGGACAATAGTTATTGCTCCAGACCGGCCGCACCAACACGGATACCCCCTCTTACACGGAGTCATTTCTGGAACCATGGCACCTGCCTCGGACCCCTGCCCTGCTGTCCCAGCAGGAGGGCCAGATTCTGCACCCACAGCTTCAAACCCTGAATCCTGCAGCTTGGCTAATTACATGATCTCTCCTTTCCCATCCCTCAGTAAGCAAGTGATGGATGTCATTCTTGGAGGCAAGGATGCCTAGTACTATAATATACTATAAAAATGGAAGAGATTTTGTTCCTGGAACCAAACACGGGATGGACACAACTGTGCCCAATTTACCGCTCATTCAATACTTAATTGAGATGCTTCACACAAGGGCCTTTCCTTTTCTTTCATCAAAATTCATGCCTCCGCCATCTCAGCTGATTATAATACAGAGCCACCCCCCCCTTCTCTTATCCACTGCTGAAGCAATTCCTCAGTGGGGCAAAAAACTTGAGACCACCCAGGAGAGCCCCTACTCAAGCCCGGGACCTTAACTTTGTATTGGAAAAGCTCACTGTTCCTCCCTTTGAGCCAGCTGCAAATGCAGAGTTGAAATTCCTTTCTTGGAAAACAGCCTTCCTCCTAGCCATCACTTCAGCAAGAATGGTGCCTGAATTACAGGCCCTCATAGCAGTGGAGCCTTTCATCATCTTTCATGCGAACAGGGTGTCCCTCAGGACCAGTCCCTCCTTTATGGCCAAGGTGGTATCCAGTGTGACCCTTAATCAGTCCATTCATTTGCCAACCTTCTTTTCTAATCCACAGATCAAAGGGGAACGAGTGCTGCACTCCTTGGACATGCACAGACAACTTAGATTTTACTTGGACAGGACTAAACCTCTCAGGAAATCTGAACAGCTACTGGTTGCATTTGCTGCAGAGGCAGAGGGGAAGGCCATTTCAAAGCGAACCATTTCTAAGTGGATAGGCCATTGCATTCATTTCTGCAATAAGCATCATGGAAAACCTACTCCACAGGTGATGAGACCACATTCAACCAGGGCTGCATCTACCTCTACAGCCTTTCTCAGAGGTGTCCCTACCAGGGATATCCTAGAAGCTTCTACTTTGAGTTCTGTACATACCTTCACCAAGCATTGCCACTTGCCAATTTTTTTCTAAATGCAGGGCTGGTTTTGCCACTGCAGTCTTACAGGGCTTTATAGCTGGTCCTAATGCTAACTGCCTCCTCCCTTCCTTAGCTTTGGGAATCTACTCAAATGTAATGACTACAACAGTGAAACACAAAGAACATAGTACAGTTGTGTGCACTTACCATAAATGTAGATGTTAGTGTGTATCAACTGTTGCAGTCCTGGTTACCCTCCCTCCAGCCCTCTGACTTCTATTGACTATACCTCTATTCTAGCTTGCTATGCTTAAAGCTTTCTGGTGTGTGTGCTTTTTGTTAGAGATGTAACTTTGTATACAACTGCTTCCCATTATGGGGGCACTTGACTTCTGGGGCAAGAAAAACTGATGTAATGGCGTCTGCTGCATGCTTTATACCCATGACTACCTGACGCCATGGAAGATGAGACAGCAACCGACGCAGGACCCAAGACTTTGAAATCAGGCTGACTGGGGGCTACCTGCAAGTAGATAACCCAAATGTAATGACTGTAACGGTTAATACAATCGAACATCTACATTTATGGTAAGTGTACACAACTGTACTGTCTTGAAAAACCAATGGAGTCAACACTCCCAACCCATGGACTTGCCGCTTCCACAGTTCCTGTGCTTAAAGGAAATCCAGTGGTGGGTCTCAGCACTGCAACTCAACCTAGGAACCCACCTTTAACTTCCAGCCCCACAACAACAGGTCTCCACAGATGCATCATACCTGGGGTGGGGTGCAGTGCTCTTAACAAACCAACAACAATTTTCATTTCAAAGCTAATGGTCCACTCAAAGGCTGAAGGACCACATCAGCATCAAGGAAATGTGGGTATTGCTGATGTTCTTCATACCACATTGCTGCAGTCCTAACACTTGGGTAGTCCGCTGTCCCAGTCGGCCCGAATACCAAAGTATATGGCTGACGTCGGTCAAGGCGCATTAGTCTGACGTCAGGACGTCAGGGTACAAATGCGCATGACCGACGTCATATCCTCAGTCTTTTTTGCCGCATGGTCCGATGCAGAAGCAGTTTTGCAAGTGCAGGTTGGCGTTCTGAGATTTTCCGAAGTCGGAGTTTCAGACCGAATCCAAATTGGCTAAGTACCCCGTTGGGGATTATTTTGGTTTTTTCTTGCCTCAGTATTTTACCGGATGTCAGAAAAAGTGAATAACTGTATTTCTTGTGGGAAACAGATACCTCATAGGGATTACCATACCTTGTGTATACCTTGCCTAGGGCCTGAGCACGACGTTGTTGGCTGTCGCTCTTGTGCTAGATTTAACAAACGCACTATAAAGAGAAGATTAGATTGTGCCAGGTTAGTTTTGGGAAGCGGTGCAATTATAAAATGCCGCCGGATGCTCCGGCCGCTTCGCCAAAAAGCGCAAGGACAAAACAGCAAAGCCTAGGTTGGAAGAACCGTCCGTCCCGGACGCCGGTTCTTTAGAGGGCTCGGTGGAGCCAGGGTTCAGCCAGAAATTTCTTTGGAATACCAGGGAGAGACTTTATTACTGCAAGATGTGACCTCTCAGGAGGTAGGCCAGGCGGAAGGGGCTTCTCAGGTAGCTGTTCTTCCCTCCCTTCCTAAGGTGGTTAGGCCCTCCCTGCTGTTTCCAAGGCTTCTCCCAGGGCAGGCCAGTTTTGTTTCAGGAGTTACCCTAGTTCTTCAGGGTCTGTACCTAAGAAGCATATGCTTAAGATGGCAGAAGATTTGATTACAATGATTAGAGGTTCTATGCCCCTCCTGATAAGAGGCCTAGGGTGGAACCTGAGCTTGGGAGTTTTGAGCAGTGTTCGGATGCTTCTGAGTCTTCGGCTGAAGACTTGCAGGAGTATTCCCATTACTCTGTTTCTGGTGTAGATGATTCTACTCCTTCTGCTTCTCCTCCTGAGGATTTTTCTGTTTCAGAGACTCTTCATTCCATGAGGGAGCATTTTAAATGGGAAGGTCAGGATTTCTCTGATTCCAGGAAAAGGCTTAGGGAATTTTTGTTTCTACCCCAGCATAGGCCTTTAGCTATACCTCCTGTTCTAGATGTGGTAGAGGATGTTTTTGCAGAGGCTTCTCTGAACCCTGACTCTTTGCCTCCTGCTCCAGTTAAACCGGATAGATATTATAGGGTGCCTGAAGCTCATAAGTATCTTTTTAAGAGTCCTAGGGCAGACCCAGAAACTGTTTCACAGGGGCCTAAAGGTGTTAAGGCTTCTGTTAAAAATCCTGTTCCTCCAGATAAAGAGGCTAGGGCTTTGGATAGATGGGGAAAGAAAGTGTATACTTCTTCCACTTTGGCCATGAGAGCTTTGAATTGCCAGTTTCACATGTTGAAATACCAAAATTATCTCCTTTCACAATTAAAGTCTAAGGTAGATGCTTTGGAAGGTATTGAGTGTAAAGAGTTGCAGGATTTAGTTCATGTTTCTGAACAGGTGGGTAAGCATTCTTTGCAATGTGGTTTTGATGCTGTGCAGGCCTCTTCGAGGGTGGCTGCCACTGGTTCGGTTCTTCGCAGGCACGCCTGGTTGAGGGATCAGAATTTAGCTGAGCATGTGAAAACAAGGATTTTAGATGCTCCTTTACAATCTGATGTGTTGTTTGGTTCGCCTGTGGAAGCAGTTCTAAAGAAAATGGAAGACAAGGCTAAGTCTATGCAGACTGTTAAAGATTTTTGCAGGTTCAGCCTCCAAGTTTAGTAGAAATTGGCCTACCAAGGGGTGGACATATCCTGCTTATGATTCCCAGTCTAGGGGTAGGTCTAGACGTGGTAGAGGCAGAGCTCAAGGTTCTTTTAGGCCTAGAACAGGGAGTTCACCTGCTCAGTCTTCTGGTGAGGGCAGGGGTCAGTCCTTTCGTAAACAGACACAATGACCTGCCTTTTCAGCTGCCAGAATCTTCTCGGCTGGCAGCACCTTTGGGAGGAAGGTTGGCACTTTTCAAAGAAAACTGGAGTTTAATTACCCAAGACAGATGGGTATTGGATGTCATTCACCACGGTTACAGGTTTTATTTCCATACCTTGCCTCCTTTCAAAGGCATGCCAGACATTCCTCCTCAACAAAGGAAAGAGGCTCACAAGCAAATTTCTCTGTTGCTCCAAATAGGGGCCATTCAGCCGGTTCCTGTGCCAGAAAGGGGCCTAGGATTTTATTCTCGCCTGTTCCTAGTACCAAAAAAGGGGAACACGTGGAGACCAATTTTGGATCTGTCTATCCTCAACACTTATCTGGACATTCCCAAGTTCAAAATGTTGACGTTACAACAGCTTTTACCTCTGCTGGGCAAAGATCACTGGATGGTAACTTTGGATCTCAAGGAAGCTTACCTTCATGTTCCTATCAGACTAATTTGCAGGAAGTATCTGCGTTTTCGAGCTGGGAATTCTCATTATCAGTTCTCTGCATTGCCCTTTGGCTTATCTACTGCGCCCAGAGTATTCACAAAGGTTCTGGCTCCAGTGATAGCTTTCTTCAGGCTAAAAGGAATACAAATCTATCCTTATTTGGACGATTGCCTGATTCTGGCTCAAGGAAGGACGTGCTTCTTCAGCATTTGGAATATGTGATAGCAGTGCTAAGATGCCTAGGGTATTCTGTGAACGAAATAAAGTCCAGTCTAGTACCCTCTCAAGACATGTGCTTTCTGGGTGTGAGACTGAATACAGCAACCCAGATGGCCTTTTTAACCCCGGACAAACAAAAGAATCTTTCTCTTTACTTCCATCAACTATCTCATCAGTCCGGGCTGACTGCAAGGACAGTCCTTCAAGCCTTAGGGTTCATGGCATCTTGTATTCTGGTACTTCCCAATGCCAAACTGCATATGAGGAAGCTACAATGGTATCTCAAAATGTATGGACACAGCACTGCCAGGATTTGGACACTGTCATTCAAATAATACCTTGCATTCAAAATGAATTTTTGTGGTGGGCTCAGGAATGTCACCTAAACAAGGGACTCTCTGTGACCCGGCCAGAGGCGAGTCAGATTCTAACGACAGATGCCTCAGACACAGCTTGGGAGCTCATCTGAATGGAAAGTGGATACAAGACAAGTGGCCTGCCAGACTGCAGCATCTACATATCAACATGAAGGAGATGTTAGCAGTCCAGTTTGCATTACTGGCTTTCAAGGATTTACTTCTTCCAGGGCAGGTGTTGATTCTAACAGACAACACAACTGTCATGTGGTACATCAACAAACAAGGGGGAACACATTCTTATACTCTATGCAGGCAAGCAATGATTTTGTGGGAGATCATGCTAAGCTTGCAGCTGAATCTTCAAGCAAGGTTTCTGCCAGGAGTACAGAACTCCTTAGCAGATGTGTTAAGCAGGCAAATCATGGATCCCCACGAGTGGAAACTGGATCTTCATGTATTTCAGACATTGACAGTGTCATGGGGAACTCCAGACATAGATCTGTTCGCTTCTCCACTAAACCACCAGCTGCCAAAGTTTTGCACGAAAAGGTTTCATCACACAGCCTGGAAAGTGGATGCTCTTTCTTTCAGTTGGAAAAATCTTCATGTGTATGCCTTTCCACCTCTGCTTCTCCTCCCAAAGGTACTTCTAAAGGTCAGACAAGACAAGCCAAGGATGATTTTAATAGCTCGGATTGGCCTCGCAGCACTGGTACCCATTGCTGAGGAGTCTGGTAAGGAAGCCTCCATGGCCCTTGCCTTTGATTCCACACCTATTGTCTCAGAAGGACGGGCATCTGCTCAATGTCAAGCTTCACTCTCTTCATCTAACAGCTTGGCATATTCTGTTTTGAACCATAGCAGGTCTCAGCTTCCTCAACAAGTTTTGAATGTGATTATGGAAGCCAGAAGACCTAGTACAAGGAAAGTGTACGCAGGAAAATGGAAGAGATTTTTATTTTGGTGTGCAGCAAAGGATTTGGATGTTTCTGAGCCGAATTTGAGTGTGGCTCTTCAATATCTTACTGAGTTATTGGACAAAGGTTTGTCTTTCTCTTCCATTAAGATTCATGCTGCAGCAATTTCAGCTCACTATGATTGTGACCCACCATTGTTTTCTCATCCTTTGTTCAAGCAATTTCTTAGAGGGCAAAGAATATAAGACCCCACGAGAGCTCCTACTCCTGCTTGGGACCTCAATTTTGTGTTGGAGAAACTCACTCTACAACCTTTTGAGCCTGCAGCTACTGCTGAATTGAAATATTTGTCATGGAAGACTGCTTTTTGTTAGCCATTACATCTGCAAGAAGGGTGTCTGAATTGCAGGCCCTTATGGCGGTTGAGCCTTTCCTGATTTTTCATAAGGATAGGGTATCTTTACGTACTAATCCTTCCTTTATGCCTAAAGTGGTTTCTAGTGTGGCTTTAAACCAAACTATTCATTTGCCTACCTTTTATGCAGATCCCCAAAATAAGGGGGAAAAGATTTTGCACACTTTAGATGTACACAGGCAGTTGCGTTATTATTTAAGCAGGACTAAGGATTTTAGGCAGTCTCAGCAGTTGTTTGTTTCTTTTGCTTTGAGTTCTCAGGGCAAGCCTGTGTCAAAACAAACTATTTCTAAGTGGATTGGGTTTTGCATTGCATTTTGTTATTCCCATCATGGCAAGGAGATTCCAGCTGGGATTAGGCCTCATTCCACTAGGGCTACTGCCACTTCTACAGCATTTCTAAGGGGTGGCAACTAAGGATATTTTGGAGGCAGCTACTTGGAGTTCAGTGCATACTTTCTCTAAGCATTACCACCTTCCTCTCTACTCTAAATCTAGGGCTGGTTTTGCCACGGCTATTTTGCAGGGCATGTTGTCAGCTCCTGCTTCCTTATGATTTGCCAGCCTCCCTTACCTCTGCTTTGGGATTCTACCCAAGTGTTAGGACTGCAGCAATGTGGTATGAAGAACATAGTACAGTTTTGTACCTAGCATAAATGTAGATGTTCAAGATCCACATTGCTGCAGTCCAATTTACCCTCCCTCCTTCCCTCTGTGTTTAGGGGTGGTTGTGTGGGTGAGGTTATACTCTTGTAAATTTGTATATATGGTATATATATTTGGTGCAGGAGTGTGTGGTGTTTTTGGTTTTAGCCTTATCTTTTAGGGTCTTCTGACATCTGGGGCAAGAAAAGACTGAGGATATGACGTCGGTCATGCGCATTTGTACCCTGACGTCCTGACGTCAGACTAATGCGCCTTGACCGACGTCAGCCATATACTTTGGTATTCGGGCCGACTGGGACAGCGGACTACCCAAGTGTTAGGACTGCAGCAATGTGGATCTTCGAACATCTACATTTATGGTAGGTACAAAACTGTACTTTATCCCCTCTAACATTCAAACCCACTATCCTGCCAGGAACCCTGAAAGTTATCGGACAAGTACGACTTATGTGGTACATCAACAAGCAAGGGGGGACCAGGTCCTACCCCCTATGTAGCCTGGCCATCCAGATTTAGAAATTTGCAGCTTCCCTCCAGGTCCACCTGGTAGCAATGTATATCCCCTCAACAGAGAATGTTATGGCAGACAAACTCAGCAAAACCTCAGCTCTCTCTCACGAATGGATGCTTCAGAGAGGGATCTTCCTGGACCTGATACACAGGTGGGATATTCCACAAGCAGATATCTTTGCCTCCCCCCCTGAGCAAGCAGATGCCCTGCTTCTGCACAAGGGATACACATCCACAAGCTTGAAAAGTGGACACCTTC
This sequence comes from Protopterus annectens, assembly GCF_019279795.1. Classification (NCBI taxonomy): domain Eukaryota; kingdom Metazoa; phylum Chordata; order Ceratodontiformes; family Protopteridae; genus Protopterus; species Protopterus annectens. The sequence continues at coordinate 1,399,239,711 of NC_056737.1, forward strand.
TCCTTTTCTTGGGAGAGAATGTACCTGTACGCCTTCCCTCCTTTCACAGTAATTCAGAAAGTTGTCCTGAAAATTCAGGACGACAACCCCAAAATTCTACTGGTGACCCCGTATTGGCCAAGACAGCATTGGTTCCCCCTCCTACACTTACTAGCCAAGTGCAGTCACCACAGGTTACCCCACCGATTGCACCTGCTCTCTCAGGGCAAGGGATCCCTACACCACCCACAGGTGAAAAACCTGAAATTGACCTTATGGGTGATAGGATTCTAATCCCTTACTGACACCTATATTCAGAGGACGTACTCAAATGTTTTGCAGGGGGCCAGAAAACCTGGTACTAGGAGAAACTGTATTAAATTGGCGCAGATTCTTCCAACTGACCCTCTTACTACTCTACCAGTGGTCCTATCCAATTTGCGTGTGCTACTCTACTCAGGACTGACTTATTCTTCAGTCAGTCCACTTGTCTGTCATTTCTGCCTGTCTGCCCATTATTCCCCCTCTTGCATCTAGACTGGAAGTCAAGCTTTTTCTGAAAGTTCTCCACATCAGACCCCCCAGGAGATACCCATTCTCCTCCTTGGGCCTTAAATTTTGTTTTAGAAAAACTAACCTTGCGTCCTTTTTAACCGGCTCACTCAGTTTGCCTGAAGGTATGCATCCTGAAAACAGTTCTGCTAGTGGCCCTTACCTCCGCCAGGAGGGTCTCAGAGATGCAAGCCCTTGTGGCCAGCTCTCCTTACCTTGTTTTCCACAAGGACAGAGTGGCTCTCAAAACCAACCCTTCCTTCATGCCCAAGATAGGTAATGAAACTGTAACTCAACCCAAGGCGCAAACGACACACTGATAAACACAAAAAAGGAACTGTAGCAAGCAAAACGGCGCACAAGTAAAAATGCCAAATCCTTTAATACAATGAAGAGCTTTTCGTTTGACACAGTGTACAAACTTCATCGGATGAATAAACTACCTTACCCCAAGGCTTTAAATGCTAAAACAATCACTCAAACAATAAAAACAGCAATAATGCACTTTTGCTGTAAACCACCTGTCATACAACATATATCCACACTCTACAATCGGTCATTGTAACAATACATTAAATCAATAAATTACATAACATTACACATCTCATGTCACAATACCTACTAAGTGTAGATTAAAAAGTGAATAAATATTTAGACAAAATTAAAATGATATTGTATAAAAAGAATATCCTCTCATTAAACTCTTAAGCTTCAAAATGCTGCTAATGGAGCAGCCTTCATTCATGCTATAAGAAAAACTAAATCTGAAAACGCTTTGGCTAAGCATATTTCATCTTATCCTGACCATAGTTTTAAATTCTTGGTGATTGACCAGGTTTGTCAGGATTCTCGAGGTGGTCCTGCAGCCTTAAAGTTGGAAGAGCTGGAATTAGGCTGGCAGATCAGGTTAAATGCATACACCGTACCTGGTTTGAATGAAGGCTGCTCTATTCACTTTTTAATCTACACTTAGTAGGTATTGTGACATGAGATGTGTAATGTTATGTAATTTATTGATTTAATGTATTGTTACAATGACCGATTGTAGAGTGTGGGTATATGTTGTTTGACAGGTGGTTTAAAGCGTTTGTTTCTCTTTAAAAGTGCATTATTGCAGTTTTTATTGTTTTATTGTTTAATTGAGTGATTGTTTTAGCATTTAAAGCCTTTGGGTAAGGTAGTTTATTCATCTGATGAAGTTAGTACATTGTGTCAAGCTAAAAGCGCTTCATTGTATTAAAGGATTTGGCATTTTTATTCGTGTGCCCGTTTGCTTGCTATCAGGTAATGGAACTGTCATTGAATCAAACTGTTAACCTACCATTTTTCTACCCTCAACCACAAAACTCCTCAGAGAGGACTTAACATTCCCTGGATGTACGCAGACAATTCCGATGTTACGTGGACAAAAGTAAGTCTGTTAGGAAATCTGACCAATTATTCATTTTCTTCCATCCCAGAGCCCTAGGGAAGGCTGTCTCAAAACAGACTATTTCCTCATAGATTTCCAAATCCATTTTTTTGTGCTGCGCTCATCATGGGAAATCCTTGCAAGGCCATATTAAACCTCACTCTTCCAGGACAGCTGCCTCCTCTACTGCCTTCTTCAAAGGCATGGACTTTACCTGTATTTTAGAAGCAGCCACTTGGACCTCGGTACACACCTTCACCAAGCACTACAAGCCTGATATGACCTCTCGAGCAAGAGCAGGCTTTGCCAGGTCTATCCTCCAGGGTTTGGGTGATTAATGAAACCTTTTTTCCCACTCAGGTTCATACTTAACGCTCTGGTACTCTCCCTACTGTAATGAATGCTGCAACATGAGAATAGAAGGACATAGAATAGTTGTGTAAGAACTTACCTTAACCTTAGATGTCCTTCTCTTTCATGTTGCAGTATTCAGTCCCACTCACCTACCCCCTGTTTCTTCCTCACCAGAACTCCATGGCCTACCTATGGGGACATAGTCATTTTCCTCCCCAGTCTCAACTCTCCTCTACACAGCCAACCTACTGCCCTGGGCCTGGCCTGCATGTACGTCTAAGGGTCTGCTATTAGGAACGTCCTTTGTAATCCATATATGCACTACTGTATGCGGCAAAACAATTCTGATGAGGGTACGTGCAGACGTCGGCCAAACGTCAGTTTATGGCCCTGGTAAGGGACGTGTCACACACCCTCCTCCTGAAAAAGACTTTGGTATACTGACCGGACTGTGGTACTGCAGGCAGTAACTCCCTACTGTTATGAATACTGCAACACGGAAGAGAAGGACATCTAAGGTTACAGTAAGGTCCTTACACAACTGTTCTTTCACACAGTGCATCCACCTCTTTGCTCGATGTCCTAGTTTCCTTTTACATTCCTGACTGTCCCAAATCATCATCTACTTTTCTGCACATGTGTCTGAATCACAGTAATCTGTTCTCTCTGATCTTTTCTGCAATTGGAGCTACATTGATTTCTGCTCTTATGTCCTTATTTCTTCGTTTGTTCCTCAGTGTGCGTCCTACTGAGGTACTTCATTTCCATCACCTCTAGCTTCCTCATCTGCTCTGCTTTTACTGCCCAAGTTTCTATACCATACAGTAGTACTGGTCGCACCACTTTCTTGTACACCTTACTTTTCAACTTTTTTGGCATTCTGCTGTCATTCACTAACCTAAGAATGCCAGTTGGCTGCAGAGCCTCTGATTCTAGCTTTAACCTCCTCTTTGACGTCACTTCTCAATCACCACTAACAGATACTTGAAGCTATTAAGCTGTTCCAGTGTCTTCCCTTCTCTCTCAATTCTAAAGTTCTGAGTTCCCCAATTTGCTGCAATTACCACAGTCTTATCTGTGCATAGTTTCATACCATGTGCCTTCCAGGTTTTGCATTCCATTCCCATAGCCTTTGCTGAAGTTCAGTGTGTGCCTGTAAATGCCACATCATCTGCATACAACTCTGTTTATGTATCCCCTCTATCCTTTTTGCTAATTTAGTCCACCAGTATGAACAGCAGTAGACTCTGAGCTGAACCCTGGTGCACACCCACTCCCACTGGGAACCCCTTTGTGAGACTGAACACTCTTCATACTTGAGTCGTTGGGTCCTTCTATGTAGCTTACATAAATTCTTCCAGTGTTTCTGGGATTTGAAGCACTGCAGGACTGCCCAAATCAGCTTTGTTGGGACCTTGCCATATGCTTTCTCTAAGTGAAGGAATGCCCAGTTGGACACACTCCTCATCTCAACTGTCTTACTGCAAACATCTGGTCAGTTGTAGTGCATCATGATCTGAATGTGAATTGCCCATCTTATATTGTACTGCTCTATGTATCCTTTTATCAGCCTCTCCAGAACTGTCATGCAATGTGACTGGAGTTTGTGTACTACCCACAGTTGTGAATGTCCCCTTTATTCTTGTACAGTGGCACAAGTATGTTTATTTACTGGTCATCTGGGATATGCCTTTATCTCCACACTGCTATGAATACTCTTAGGAGCCATTTTCCCCTGTCTCACCCTGCATCTTTTATCAGATCTGCTGTGACCTCATCTGAGCCTGCCTCTTTCCCTGAGTTCATTTTCCTTAGTGCTATTCCCTCTTCTGGAGTGGGCTTCTCCTCTCATTGTAGGCTGTGTTTGGGGGCAGTACAGCTTCTCTGGGGTTTTCTTCATTCAGAAGCTGCTGGAAATCCTCCTTCGATCTACCTTTGTCCTGTGGACTGGTGAGCAACCTTTTTCTTATGTACCTTACTTCCATACATGGCTCCGACCACATTAGTTCTGTAGTTCTCCCACATGCTGTCTTGAGGTGCTGTCATTCTTCAACTCCACCTATTTCCTCTTCTTGAGGTACTAGAGCCCCGAATAATTCCTTGAACTGTTGTGCTTTCTCTCCAGTCAACTTCCAGGTCTTCAGCCTGGTCCCTCTTGACCTTGAAGCCTTCTGTGACCACTGCTTGCAGCGGATTGTGGGAACCGGTGGTTTATGCTGTGGGCCAACTGTTTCACTAAGGATAACGTTACAATCATTGATTCTACCCCAGTTCTCTTCTAGGAAGAGGTCTACCATAGTTGTATTTTGGCCACTCTTGTGTATCATCTTGTGAATGACTCTTAGCCATGTGTTAGCTACTATCCAGTCATTTGCCAAACAGAGAGATAGAATGGCCTGTCTCTTTTTCTGTTGCCCCATGTGGACCCAGGCAGTCCTCGTGTCCTGTTCTGTCCTGATGTATGCCTTCAAGTTACCCATTAACAACACTAATTTTGTGTTGCCCTGCTTTATCTGGTAGGTCCTGCAACTGCTGTCTGAATGCAGTAGTGTCCTCACTGTCACCCTGCTATAGAGCAGTATTCGTAATGCCATCCTGTCATTACACTGGAGTCGGATTGCTACTTTCACTAATTCTGATGATATCCCCCACTGCCTTCTGAAGCCTCTCATACCACAATTCCCACACCATTTCTAGCCTGTCCTCCTGAGTAGTAAACTCTGGCTCCCAAGCTAAGTGACTTTGCAGCACTGCCCTTCCATCTAGTCTGTTATAGGTTCATAGGACGATACTAGGTTATTGGTCCGGATGCCCTTAAAAACCTACCCAAGAATTTCACCCATGTTCCCACAAATTCAGCACCTGTTTTCCCTGTCCAGCAGTGACACAGGTGGGATCCCAATGATGTATTTTCTGTTTCCCGTCCAGTCATCCAGGTTTCTGTTAGATGTCTAGTGAGGTACTCTGCTTGACATGGAGAGGAAGTCTATTCCACAGATGGGGGAGTTGTTGGGACAGAAATCTATCCCGCCAACAAGTTCTGTTAATGTCACAGACCAGGTTGAGACTTTGCATGCAGGTTGTATGAGTGGAGTTTGACTTGTAGATATGCAGCAACTCCCAGGCAGAGTCTGAGACAACCTTGTATGCCAGACACAGGTCACCTCTGAGCAGTCTGTACGAGACTAAGTAGAGGGACAAGGCTTTCAAGCCTGTCTGTATAGGATTGGTATTTGAGATCCTGGATTTTCCTGAGCAGGAACCTCTGTGGTCTCTCCAGCTGTTGCATGTGCTTGGTGGGTCTATATTGAGTCAGCAAACGCTGATTCATCGACCCTATGTAAGCGAAAGCTTACAATCCCTAATACCCAGAACAGTGATTTTTCTTCCCATGGAAAATCGCTGGGCCGGTTTTGGGAGTTTGCCATTTCCTCCACTGTGGTGCGATCTCGGAGTTGGTATATTTAAGTAGGGGGGTGTGGGGGGCACAGCCCCCCACATTATATACTGTTTTAGGATTTTCTTTTTGTGGAACAGCGACCCCCCCCCCCCCGTTCCAAGTGTTCAAAATTGTAAGCTTTCGCTTAAGTAGGGTCGAATCTGCTTTTGCTTTAAGCGTTCGCTGATTCACTATAGACCCGTGCTTGGTAAGGTACATGCCGAAGGGGGCATTATACTCTTAATTGGTCTGATAAGGGGGGAGTACAGGGATGTTATGACGTCCTTGCTCCTGGATGAAATCTTATGAGGTGGGCCATGTTTAAAGCCTTGCGTACAACAGAGGCAGCATGATGGTTAGAAGTCAGGTTACTATTAACCTAGGTGCCGAAGTCCCTCACGACTGAGTGTTTAGTATGTTGTTATTAATGCGATAATTAGTGGGAACACCATTTTTCCCAAAGGGGGATAATGATGCATTTCTTGGCATTCAGTTTGAGGCCATGCTTCTGGCACCAGTCATTAGTTTGGTTAAAGCCCTCTTGGAGGATGTTCACATCACTAGGGGAATTTGACAGTGCCCAGCTTGCAGTAATCTGCAAACTTGGTCAGCCACAGACCACTGGCTTGCACCTCAGAAAAGTATATCCCAAACAGACCCCAGAATTGATCCTTGGGGTATGCCGCTTGTCACGGATCTTCTACTAGAGGTAGCTTCCCCTATTTTGACTGGGTTCTATCAGTGAGCCAGTTAACTACCTATCTGGTAACATATGGGTTGTTGCCTAGCTGGGAGAGTTTGTTATGCCCGATTGGAGAATAGTGTTGAAGGCTTTGGCTAGGTCAGGGTAGGAGGTGTGCACTGTCATGCCCTCATCCATGGCTTTGGTGACTGTTACGAAGAATGTGACCAAGTTTAACAGCATGCTCTCACTTTGACAAAACCCAGCTGTGTGGGATCAAGTGTTTGGAGTTTGCCAACGTCCTTGTTTATAAGGGCCATGATGCATTCCGTGGCCTTGCAGATCAGGCTAGTTAGGCTGATTGGCTTATGATTGCCTGGGTCAGTGGATGCTCCACTTTTGTGCAGAGATAGGACAGTGGTTGTCCTCCATTCTGCTGGGATGAAGCTGGTGCACAGACTTTGGTTTAATAGGGTGCCTAGCAATGTTGAGAGCTCTTGTCTGAGTTCATGTAGGACACAGCCAGGGATGTTGTCTAGTCCCATGGAGGCTGTATTTTTTTGCCTTTGAGAAGGCATTAATAAACCTGTTCTCTGCTGATGAGGGGAGGGGGAAAGTACTGGGGATGTCCTGGTTTACTGATGGGGAGGGCAGGGGGTGAAAGTTTCACTTAACTTGTCTGCCAGCAGGTTGGCTATATCTGTAACGTTTGTGTGTGTGGTGGTATTGACCACCAATTCAGAACAAATTTGGGAATTAACCTTTTGCGATTGCAGACGCATGCAAAGTAGGCCTTGTGATTGTCCTTGGTGGATGTGGCCAATTTGGACAGCAAGTTAGCCTTAGAGTATTTGACCAGTGACCTTATTTGCTTGTTCAAACAAAGGAGAGATTGCTTCCAACTTAGCACCTGCTCCTTCTTGGTCCTGGACAGTAATTTTTTTTTTCTAGAGTCTGTTTATTGCTGCTGTCCACCAGACAGGTTTACTCTTCTTTGAGGAAGATTTGGTCCTGTCTGGTATTGCTGAGTCCATGCAGCTATGTAGGTACTCCTATAATTTTTTGGTGTAGGCTTGGACATTAGTGCATGATTCAACTGAAGGGATGGTGGCTGTGAAACTGCTTATACCTGCTCTCAGGAGGTTTTCGTCTGCTTTGGAAAAGCCCTGGCAGGTGGAGGGGGTCAGGAGAGCTGTTTACTTCGAAAGCTATTGCCTTATGCTCTGATCTTACCAAGGCGGATAACAACAGAGGTGCTACAGTGGCTACTCATGTTGGTTAGTACCAGGTCCAGGATATTTTCACCTCTTGTGGGGTTTCGGCAAGCTGATACAATTCATTGGCATTGACGAAGTTGAGGAATCTCTGGGAGTTCGTGTGTGAGCTAGAATAGGTCTTCCACTCTATGGTTGGGTAGTCAGTCGCCCAGGATCAGGGTAGAGAGTTGAATCTTGATGGATTCAACTAAGTCCAGACAGATGGAGTGGGCCTCCTGTGTCATGGTTGGGGGTCTGTAGCTAGCTATGATTTGAATAGGTGTTTTGTCAAGTTAATTGCACCTGGAGTGTCTCCTGTGTGTCATACTGTTTGACCAGCCTGGAGGTGTGTTTTTGATAAATATTGGATACATAGGATGTCCAGCCCCCTCCATATCATCATGTCATCCACTTCCAAGTGGCAGTTTGATTTGGCGTTGCATCTAGCTTTCACTCAACAGAGCTGTCCCAGGTAACCCAAGCTGGGCAACTCGACACCGACGAGCCAGTAACTTATTGACCCAGGGCTGCTGGACTTTTGTGGTGGATGCACACTGGCCAGTAGGGTTACATACACCCCACCATTAGCACAGGTCCCTGCCATAGGTCGGAGTAGGCAGGATCCTCAACCCACTTATCACAGCCAAATTCCCATTCGGTGAGATTAGTCAACATGACTGAATCACCTAGAGCCATATTTTACACAGGTGGCTAGCCTTGCCACGGCACATTGTGATCCGTGTTCTATCTTGAGGATACTGTGCACCACAGTAAATGCCCAAAGCAGTTGGTCTGTACAAGTCTTCCCCCTGTAGGGCACCATGCAGAATCTGCTGCTGCCCACAGCCTCATTCGTTGGTGAGTTAGCGATGGAAACACTCCGTGTTTTTGGAGGTGGGAAGAGCCCCACAGAGAGACAGGGAGAACATGCAAACTCCAAGCAGGCATTGGCCGGAGGTCCGGATCAAACCTTGTGCATGGGAGGGGAAGACCTTTTATGCCAACTGCTCCCACTTCTCAGAGAGGGGAAAATTGTTACTTCCCCTTTACATGTGCCTCTCTTCTAACCAGAACAGGGGGGTATGTCTTCCACCCCACCCTGAGAACAACTCAATAGGACAGTGTGTACAATTGTCTGTTGATACTATCCAAGAAGTCTTAGTGGATGTGCTAGTAATCCTTAAAGAAGCTAGAAAACAAGAGTACTAGAAAGTTGTATATGGCAAAAGGAAAGGGCTGTTTGGTGCAAAACAAAAGGTATCCTTTGTGCCAATGCAAGGTAGAACATGTTCTAGAATGCCACCAATTCCTGTATGAAGGGTTGTTACTTTAGTGTAAATTTATTATCTGTAGCTGCATCCCTACCCGTGTGTTTATACTCATATGAAGCAGTTTCTGAAAGGGATCTTGCATCTTAGACCCCTGGGTGAAATCCTTCCCCTTCATGGGACCTAAACTGTTAAAAAAAACTGTCTCCATTTGAGACAGCAGCCTCGACACTACTCGCATTGTTTACTTGTAAAACTGACCTGCTACTGGCATATTGCTGAGCTCCAAACCTTTATGTACAAGGTACCATTTCTTTTCATAGGGGCAGTGCAACCGAGGACCAGTTTTGTCTAGGGTAGTTTCAGAAGTCTCCTTAAGTTGGGCTATTCATCTTCCTGTATTGCCCAAACTGCAAAACAAGCAGGAGTTTGGGGGGGGGGTTCATTCATTAGATGTGCACAGGCAACCACGATTCTACCTGCACAGAAATTTCCAAACGTGATCAGCTTTTGGTAACATTTATTGAAAATAAACTGGGAAAACCAGTGAGGAAATGGACCATCTCCAAAAGGATACAACCTTTTTGTTTCCTTCACTCTTACTTTTGGTAAGCAAATTCGTGGCAGTCCAGATAAATTCTGCAAGGATGAAGGCTGCCAACTCAGCATTTCTAAAAACACCAACACAGTCAACTCTGGCAGCAACTACGGAGGCTTGTGCACGCCTTCAGCAAACATTACTACCTTGGTGCTATATCAAAATTAGAGCAGTTTGCCTCTGTCATACTGGTGTCCGTGGCAACGAATGATCTGAAGTAGGATGTTCATTTGTCAGCAACCTGTGGGTTACGGATCTGATATCGGATCCGAGCCGGCAACTTGTTTCAAGCTAATAGATCTGAGCTCCTAGCTCCTCCCTTCACCCATAATCCCCTGCTAACCCTCCATGACCCCAGATCTAGTTTGCCGCGCTTGTGGATGGCTGGATCCTTTTGAGCTCGTCAGCTAAGTGAAAATTTTACTACTTGTATCTAACTTTCCTGTCAGAATTTTTTTCTTTTTTAGTTAAAATTAATCAGGTAAAAGTGTGCAAGTGTTAGGCTCCTTATTTTTTGTTCTTTAGTTACCCCTCCCTTCGCTGGTCGTTAGTGTGTGAGTGTGTGTGTTGCTTTTCTTTTGGGGCCTGGGTGTAGTTGTTTTTTTTTCTTTAAAAAAAAAAAAAAAATGGCTGAGGCCCCAAAAGCCATATTTTCCAAATGTACCGAGTGTGGCCATAGCTCTCCCCGGCTGATGGCCACACTCGGTGCGTTCGGTGCCTTGGGGTTGAACACCTTACCTCAGACTGTACCATCTGTGCAACGTTCAACCCCAGGGCACTGAAAGAGCGGTGGTCGAAGCTGGTCCTGGCGGGACTTTTACCCCCGGACTCTGCTTCGGCCTCCGCTACCTCTGCTGCTCCTGTGGCTCCACCACAGCCTGTGGTCGCTGCCACTCCTGCCCCCCTGCCTCCGTCCGGGACTCAAACTCCCGCTAAAGTGTCGGAGGACAGGGAGGCCAGGAGGGAGAAGCACCACAAGCGGCGGGCCGAGACCTCCGTTTCGGCCCCGCCAGCTAAGCGGGCTTCTCCCTCCACTGCTTCTAGGTCTCTTCCTCCTCGGCTCAGATCCCCTTGTTTCTCCCCGGGGCCCGAGGAGGAGAAGACCCGATCTCCGTCGAGGTCATCGAGGCGGCATTCCAGGCCTGCCTCGGTGGCCTCTTCGAGATCTACTTTCAGTTTATCCGATGCAGACTTGGACCGGATGATGCGAAGATTCATCCAGGCCCAGCTGCAGATGGGAGTGCTCTTGCCCCCCCCCCCCCAGGGGAGGAGCTCGACACCCTTTTTCCACCCTATTGCTCCTTCTCTGACCCGCTATCTGGGTTCGGAGCGTTCGGAGCCGAGCAGCGTTGGAGCCGGGGGTGGGTCGGCACCGACAGTACTTGGTACTTCGGATCCAACCCTGCCCTCGAGCCTGTCGGATCTGACCTCTCGGAGCCATGGTCCGATCTTTGAATCCGGGGGATTCAGTGTGCCTTCGGCTCCATCCAGGTCGGAGCACACTGGCCCCTCGGATCCGACTGTCTCGGTGCTGGCTCTGATCCCTTCATCGGATCCGAGTGGGAGCCGACTTTCGGATCCATTAGAGAGTGTCTCTCTCTCGGCCTTCAATGTTGTGGAGAGGGCTCTGTTGAGAGCATCCGGACCCCCGGTCCTTGCATCGGCTCCTCCCTGCACTCCCTCTCTGCTGGGCCAGGCTTCCATCACCCGGCCAAAGGGACAGCCTGCTACGATGTCACAGATGGTTCCATTGGAACAAGATGTTGCTGGCGAGGACTCCTCGGACAGTCCCCCCGAGGAAGCTCCCCGTAAGCATAAGTGCAAAAGGAGGCACGTGGACTCCCCTGAGTCCTTAACCAAGGACAAGGACTTGGAGGAAGGGGAAGGCTCCCCAAGATCGCCCCCTGAGGATGTCTCCTTTGGAGACATCATGGAGATGCTGAGAATCAGAGGTGGGTGGTCTGCCCCCAAGTCTTCCTCTGACGAGTCCTTGTTTCTGGTGGCATTCGAGGCAGGCCCGTCTACCTCTTGGGTGTCCCCTCCAGACGATCCCCTGGTGGACCTCATTACCACAAGGGCGTGGAAGGATCCGGACACCATGGAGCCAATACCGAAATGCCCGGATAGGATTCTTAGCCCCCCTCCCTCAGACCGATCACATTGGAGTAAGGGGCCCCCCGTAGATGCCATGTTGAATGCGACAGCCACAAAGAGGGAATTGGCTCAGGAGAGCCCCTCAGTCCATCCACCGAGCAGAGAGTCCCGTTTGATGGACCGCTTAGGGAAACGAGTCTTTAGTTCAGCTACCTTTTCGGTAAGTTCTCTGAACTATATGGCACATGTCATCAGGATGCAGCGGGATCTTATCAAAGAATACATCCCCCCGAGTCCATGTCGGAGGATGACAAACAATTGTACTCCACCCGAATGGCCATTCTGAGATCGATTTCAAACACCTCTATGCGGCTATTGTCCCATGCCACAGAGGGAGCCGCTAGGGCTAGCGGAGCAGGTCTAGTCATGAGACGTCAGGCCTGGCTCCGTCATTGCGATTTTGCGGAGCCCTTTAAAGCGTCCTTCGTGAATGCCCCTTTCGATGGTTCTGCCCTATTTGGCAAAACAGTTCGCGAGACACTTGTCCAGAGCGAGAAGGACGGGAAGACGTTGTCTGCCGTCAGAGTCCACTTCTCTGCTCCCCAGCGGTCCTTTTCGAGGAACCAAAAGGGTCAGAAGAAGATGTGGTTCCGAAAATCGCAACATTCCCAACCAGCTCCGGACAACCAGTCATTCCGTGGCAGAGGTGGACAGGGAGGACGCCGCCCCAGGGGCAGAGGGGCTCCAAGAAACTTTGGGTCCGGAGAACCTTTCTCTGAGCAGCCCGCGCAGCAGCCCTGAGGGGTTGCCTGGCTGCTCCACTCTGGAGGCAGTCGGGGGGGGGGGGGCGCTTCTCGAAACACCTAGCGGCATGGGAGTCCATCACAACAGACCACTGGGTGCTTTGCATCATATCCAGATGGTATCCAGAGGGTACAAAATACCAATACTCCATGTCCCCAAATCCAAGAACCTCCCTGATGTACCACCCGATCAGAGGGAGGCCGCAGCTGCAGAAATTCAGCAGCTGCTAAGAAAGAGCCATCCAGCCCATCCCCCAAGACCAGCTCTGATTAGGGTTCTACTCCAGGTTCTTTTTGGTGCCAAAAAAGACGGGGGGACTTGAGACCGATCCTAGACCTTTCCCGCTTGAACCTGTCCGTAACCAAGGAAAAATTCCGGATGGTCACTCTTCAGTCTATTCTCCCCCTTTTGAGGGAGAACGATTGGATGTGCTCTATAGACCTCAAGGATGGGTACTACCACATTTTAATGGACAAACGATCCAGGAGGTTCCTTCGCTTCCGGCTGGAAGGGTCCTTCCCTTTGGCCTCACCACAGCCCCCAGGGTTTTCACCAAGGTATTAGCAGTGATTGCGGCCCACCTGAGACTCCAGGGAATACGGGTCTTTCTGTACCTGGAAGACTGGCTCCTGACTGCACCAACAAGGCATCTACTTTGCTCAGCCAGAGACTTCTTTCTCCATCTAGCCCCACAGTTGGGCATTACTATCAACGTCGGCAAATCTCTACTGGCTCCAACGCAGGTCATAGAATTCATAGGTGCCAGAATAGACACCAGAGATTTGTGAGCCTTCCTAACTTCCAAGAGAATCAGGAACTTACAACTTCATGTGTGGGCTATCCTCCATTCAGAGGCTTCACCAGCGGAATTGGTCCTGAGGGCACTAGGCTCCATGGCGGCAGCGATTACGCTCCTTCCATGCGCCCGTTTGAAGATGCGGGTACTGCAATGGACTCTGCTAGTGCAATAGTCCTTTCTATCCCTTCCTCTCCACCATCCCATTGCTATCAGCAAGGCTTGCAGGAGGGCGCTACTATGGTGGCTCCAAGCCTCGAACTTCCATATGGGCCGTCCCTTCTGCACCTCTCCCCCTCTCGCCACGGTGACCACGGACGCTTCCCGCCTCGGGTGGGGGGCATTATTCAGGCAGGACAGTCCAAGGCACGTGGAGCGATAGAGACCTCCCTGCATATCATCGTTCTGGAGATGAGTGGTGCTGATGGCGTTGCAAGCACTTCAGGGCTTCCTCCCCACAGGAACGATTGCAATTCAGTCGGACAACATGTCGGTGGTCTGGTATATCAACAAACAGGGGGGAACCAGATCTTACCCCTTATGCCACGAAGCCATGAGAGTGTGGGAATGGGCGATCTCCACCAACCGCTTTCTGATTGCAGCGCACATTCCGGGGAGGACCAACATCCTAGCGGACAAGCTCAGCCGCACCCTTCTTACCCCGTACGAGTGGTCTCTCAATCCACTAGTAGCGAAGCAGATATTCGCAACATGGGGGCAACCCTGCTGCGATCTTTTTGCATCTCCATTAAACACCAAATGCGACCATTTCTTCGCTCTAATCCCCCCTCCAGGGGAAACTCCAAGAGACGCTCTGGTGCATGCTTGGCCACCCGGTGTACTCTATGCCTATCCTCCTCTACCACTAATGATACAACTCTTACAGAAAGTCTCGCGGTTGGGGAGCAAGATGATTCTCATTGTCCATTCTGGCTTCGGCAAATTTGGTTCCCTTACCTGTGGTCTCGCCTTGTGAATCACCCTTGGATTCTAGATCCCATCCCGGATCTCATCTCCCATCCGAACTTACCAACTCCAAACCTGGACAATCTGAAACTGACAGCTTGGTTGCTCCAGTTCCACTCCTAGTTAGGACTCCCGGTATCTCTTCACCAGTCAAAGCCATCCTCATGGCAGCGCATAAGCCCTCCACCAGGAAAGCGTACCACAGTAAATGGAAACGTTTTTCCATCTGGGCGGAGCATCATGATCTAGATCCCTTTACGGCTCCTCTTCCATCGATATTAGACTTCCTAACTGAACTCTTTCAGGAAGGTGCTAGTTCAACTGTCAAAGTGCAATTGGCAGCCATATCACATTACCATGTGGGACATGATACAGGGCCCTTGATGTCGGCCAAGTTGTGTAAAACCTTTCTCAAGGGCACCTTTTTACTTAGACCCCCCTGTAAAGGAAGCCGTGCCCCCCTGGGATCTTACATTAGTTCTTCAAGCCTTGACTGCTCCACCCTTTGAGCCCGCTGCTTCAGTAGATCTCATATTCTTGTCATGGAAAACAGCATTCCTTGTAGCCATCACTTCAGCGAAAAGAGTGTCAGAGCTTCTGGCTCTCTGTGAAGCCATCTTACCTGATCTTTAACCCAGATATTGTACCTCAGGATCAATCCCTCCTTTCTTCCCAAGATAGCATCAGAAACCAACATAAATCAATCCATAAATTTACCGGTTTTCTTCCCTAAATATCAGAATAAGGGAGAGTACAAGCTGCACTCATTAGATGTTCATAGGCAGCTTTGCTTTTATACCCCTAGGACAGCTGGCCATAGACAATCCAACCAGCTGTTTGTTTCCTTTTCCAAATTTAACTTGGGGAAAGCATCTCTAAAGTATCTTTATCTCGCTGGATTTCCCAATGTATCCTACTGGTGTATCAAGCCTCGGGTAGACCCGCACCAGAAGGATTCGTGCTCATTCCACCTGCTCCATTTCTTCCTCTGCGACCTTCAAGTCTAGAGTTCCATTGGATGATATTTGTTCTGCAGCCACTTGGGCTTCATCTCATACCTTTATTAACCACGACAAACTAGACGTGCTTTCTAGAGGGAGAGCATCCTTTGGCTCTGCGGTGCTTCGTAATATCCTTCCATGATGGCCACCCCAAGGTGCAGGTAGCTGGGGGCTCTGTCCCACAGGTTGCTGACAAATGAACATCCTACTTCAGATTTAGAAGTTATGTACTCACCATAGCGTTCCATCTGAGTAGGTAGTTCATTTGTCTGCAACCATCCCCAGATCTACTAGTAGTTAGATCTCCTTTGTTGGATATATATTGAGGGGCAAACTCGATCTGAGGTCATGGAGGGTTAGCAGGGGATTATGGCTGAAGGGAGGAGCTAGGAGCTCGGATCCATTAGCTTGAAACAAGTTGCCAGCTCGGATCCGATATCGGATCCGTAACCCACAGGTTGCAGACAAATGAACTACCTACTCAGATGGAAAGTTATGGTGAGTACATAACTTCTAATTTTCAACTCTCCATTAGGAAAACCTTGGGATTCTTCCCAAGACTTGGTACTACAACACTGAATACAATGAACATAGTACAGTTGTATAGATAACTTATTGTAGATGTTTCCTATCCCCCTCTCCTGCTATCCCTGGGGTTGGGATGGATACTTCCTCTAACATGCTACTACTTGCTGACAGAGTATGTTTTGCTCTGCTTGAGGAATGTAGGACTTTGGTACCTCAGACAAAGACTTGAAGATGACCCTAGCCAGTGATCCTTTGTACTTGCGTCTTGACATCAGACAACAAAGGTGCCTGCTGGGAGAGGGTGAAAGACATTGATTTTCAGGACACCCGTGGACTTCAATATATTAATATTATGGTAAGTAAGCTACACAGCTGCACTTATCTGAACATCCTGGTGCAAATGGAGTCTGCATTTTCATGATTCCCTTGCTCATTGTTGTATATGAAGAAGTGACCGTGGTTCATAAAGAACTCTTGAGATCTGCAGTTGCTGGAGTGCACCATTATAGTCTTCCTTGCATCATAAAGGAACTGTGGTGGTGGCTGCAGGTGCTCTTTATCAGAAATTTGAGCTACTAGGGTGAAAGGACCCTCCGAAAAGAGCAAAACAAGAAAATGTATTCAGGGCTATATGTGCTGCACAGAAAGAAAGGTCTGAAGATCCATCTGGATCTTTAATAACTGCATTCTTGCCTAGAGTCCCAAAATTCAGAATGTTGGCATTGCAGTCCCTGTTTTGTCAGATGCTAGATTCACCTTGGAACTGAGATGACACATTGGCAATGGCAGCAGATCTTCAATAAGAAACTAGTTTGCATCCTGCCCTTTGTATTGGCTTCTGCATCCGGGGTTTTTACAAAATGCTTGTCTCCAGTAGTAGCGTACTGTAAAGCAAATGACATTCATTGATCTCATTCAGGCACTGTTGCAAAAGAGGTGGATAAGGGACCTCCTTTCCTACTGGAATGCTTCCATAGTCTAGGTTTTTCCTTCAAGATTCCCAAGTTGTCACTAATCCCTTCTATAAGAATGATATTCCTTGTGGCACAAATAGATGCCATCTGCCAGAAGACCTTTCAAGTCAAGGTGGAACACTTTGCACAGGTGAATATTTCAGCCAGAGAATGCCCATGAACATATTGCGATGGTACTCCTGGCTAAAATGCACATGAAAAAGTCCCAGTGGTACAAAAGATCTGTTTGGAGCCAAAGCATCAAGCCCCTAGAAGAGATTATTGCTGTTATACTCTGTATAACCAAAGAAACTTGTTTATCTTCCTAGGTCACCCAGAACCTGGGAATGCCTTTCACTCCCCAGAGATTTGGCAAATGCTTCGGACCTTGATGAGTGGGTGATTGTCAAACCCTCAAGCTTCAAGGCCTAAGGGATGCAGTCAAAAGAAAACCGCACATAGTGATAGAATGTCTTGGTGTAAGAAGTCAAGGCTTGTTTGTGCAGTCAAAGGTGCATTGTAGGTGACAAGGCCAATATCACAGTGATGTATACTGTGTCAGTAAGCAGGAAAGAACCACCCTACCCTTTGTGCAAGATTATTTGGGTGGAAGATAACAGTAGACCTGAATTCAGTCTACAGCTTATCTGCACTTTGTAGCAGACCCACTTGAGTGGGCGTTATGCATTTTTCTTCGGTCAGTGTGTCCCAGATATGTACATGTTTGCAACTCCAAGCAACAGAAGCTCAGTCTGCCCAGGAGCAGCCAGCAAAGATGTTTGGCTGGTGGGTGACTCCTTCTGATGAACACTGTTTCCTTGTATGCATTTCCTCTGATCCCCTTCTCCAGGGTGATCAGAAAGTAAAGGCAGACAAGCCCTAGATGCTTTTGAGAATATCTTTTTGGCTTGGCTAGCACTGGTTCCACCTCATCATGGAGATGTCTGGGGTGAACATCCTAGGCTGCAGCCCACAGTTTGGATGGTTGATTTGTCACACTTCAGCTTTCAATTTACTAAGGTGCTTCTAGTTTAGGAGATATTCTAGTTGGGTGTCCTAGTTGTCCAAATGGAAGAAGTTTTCCCTTTGTGATAAATAGGATCAGGACTCTAGTGCTACACCAGTGTCCCCAATCCTGCTGTATTTGAGTGCCTTAATTCTGAATTGCTTTCTGCTTCCATTAAGATGAGTCTTTCAGCCCATCTATCTCAGTCTACCTGCTGTTGGCATACCTGCTTCATGTTGAACCTTTGTTAAAAAAAAAAAAAAAAAAATCCATCCTTTACAACAACAGACAAGATTGTCCTTCCTCAGAGCTCACTTCCTAAAAAAAAACCCAGTCATTTTTAAGCTTTCTTTCGTGGATGTCCTGACAAATCACTGTTTTAGTATTCCAAACAGATTGGTTTTCCAGTGATGTTCAGTTGGGGTACCAAAGCTTAAATTCTCCATTAGCCCATACGTCAAGCATGACCTCAACCCATGAACATAGGTGTGCATAAGTAAATGTATGAGCATAAATTCCTAGATACTTACAGCCAGCCCAAACAGAGGTTTGTCACCTGTCAGTCTGATCTTCATATAGTCATTTGTACAGGGTGTCTTCACTGATTCGGATGAGTGCCCTTTTGGGGGGAGGGGTCTTCTTCTTCTCATTTATCCTGTTTATCTGTGATTTGTTAGACTTTAGATAAGAGGGGAAAGTAAGTGAGGTAGGCAAATACTCCACAGAGCCCTCCATTCTGAATGCCTTTTCTGCAAGAATTTGTTCTCTCATTTTTTCATTATGTAATATTTTCGGGACTTGCCATTTAAATCATTTGGCCAGGCCAAGATGGTGGCTTCCTCCACACCTGATGTACTATCCATTCCAAAGAAAAAACTTGAGGCCTGGGCCTGATGATGTCCTTCAAGGATGCATCTGCAGTCATCACATATGGGTTGTCCTGCCTCAGGCAGCCCTTCGGTCGGCCGGATTCCAAAGTCTGGGTCTGACCTCGGCTGATGTCGCACTTTCCCCGACGTCAGAGCGTCTGGGGTATAAAAGCATCAGCCGACACCATTTTCCTCAGTCTTTCTTGCCGCGTGGTGCCCGAAGCAGAAGCAGTTCGCAAGTGCCGGTCGGCCAGCTCCTGTGATTCAGCTACCGAAGACTTCAAAAGCTGTACCCGCTGGGGACTCTCTTGCCTCAGCCGATGTCAGATAAAGTTAATAATTGTTTAACTTGTGGGAAACAAATACCTCATAAGGATTTCCACTCTTACTGCCTCCCCTGCCTAGGCCCAGACCACGACGTCTCGGCCTGTTCAGCCTGTGCTTCCTTCAACCGACAAACTCTTAGACGTCTGTCGGAGTTTGCAGAGGAATTCTTTGGGGCTAGTTTTGCTTATAAGATGCCGTCGGAGACTCCGACTTCGCATTTAGTTAAACGGAAGGACAAGGACTGACACGCGGGCCGTGCTTTCGGCTGAAACCACGGTCAGGCCTACCGCGAGTGTCTCTGTCTCGGCTGAAACAGTCCTTGGTACTTCCGACACGAAACCAAGAATCGACTACCTCGGCCCCGGAGGGCCCCGGCCGAGTCGGTTATTGAATTACCTACTGAAACTGGTGTCCAGGAACCTTCCGACACCATTCCTTTAGACAAATCTACTCCTGCACGTGGTTCAGCCAGACCTCCTGCATCCATGTCCATTAAGGCTTTCTCTAGGGCTAAAGCTGCTAAACTTTCTAAAGCTTTGCCTCCCAAGGTTACCTCTGAGACCCTCTACTGGCTCACAGATTCTTAGCTTAGCAGAGGATCTTATCTCCTTAATTAGAGGTTCTCAACCTCATCCGGACAGGGGCTCGCAACCACCTTCAGACAAGAGGCCCAGGGTTGAGCCCTCTGACCCCCACTCCTCAGATGAGTCCTCTGATGGCTCTACTCTGTCAGACCACCAGGAGGAGGCTTATTCGGCCTACGAGGATTCTGATGCTGAAGAATCTATTCCCTCGGCCTCCCCTCCTGAAGAGTTTTCCTTTGGAGAGACATTACACTCGGAGAATATTTTCAATGGTAGGGTCAGTAATTCTCTGATTCTAGAAAGAGATTAAGGACCTTTTTACATTTGCCTCAGCATAGGCCTTTAGCTATACCTCCTGTTTTGAATGTCATTGATGATGTGTACTCTGATGCTAGTACAACCCCTGACTCTCTTCCTCCGGCTCCTGCCAAACCTGATAGGTACTACAGGGTCCCGGACTCAAATCTTCACCTGTACAAGGCCCACTCTGCTGATCCAGAAACTATTTCCCAGGGCCCAAAAGGGGTTGCAGCTGCCACTGCTAGAAGTCCTCTACCCTCTGAAAGGGAGTCCAGAGCTTTAGAGAGATGGGGTAAAAAAGTGTATACTTCTGCAACTCTTTCCATGAGGGCATTAAATTGTCAGTTTCATATGATACAGTACCAAGAGTATTTGTTAGATGAATTGCATAAGAAACTGTCTTCATCTGAACCCCTTGATCGCAAATCCCTTCAGGATCTGGTACACAACTCCCAGCAGGTTAGTAACCATTTCTTGCAGTGTGGTTATGATGCATTGGAAGCTTCATGTAGGTCAGCTATGACAGGTGCAGTCATACATAGGCATGCCTGGCTGAAGGAACAATCTCTGCCAGACCATGTTAAAGCTAAGCTTTTGGATGCTCCTATGGAAAAGCAAAAATTATTTGGTTCCACTGCTCAAGAGGTCTTAAAGAAATTTGAAGAAAAGGCAAAATCTGTGCAAACAGTCAAAGATTTTCTGCAAGTCCAACCACCGAGATTCAGCAGAAATTGGCCTACTTAAGGATTGGTCCTTTCCGGACTCGGACAGATCTCAGAGAGGCAGGAATAGGCGTGCCAGAGGTAGAGGGCAAACTAGAGGCTCCTACAGAGGCCGTCAATGGCAGCCTCCCAACCAGAGAGGTAGTGCAGGAACTACAACTGCTACACCAGGACAGACTCAATGACTTTGTTTTGACTCCGCCGACCAGGGCTCAATTAGAAGCACCTTTGGGCGGAAAGCTTTCTTTATTTTCAAAAAATTGGCACAGCATTATAAGGGACACATGGACACTGCAAATAGACAAAGGATACAGGTTCCATTTCCACACATTGCCAAAAAGAAAAGGCATGCCAAACCTGCCACCAAATCAGAGGGCAGAGGCTTTGAAACAAATTTCCAACTTAATACAAATGAAAGCTATAGAAAAGGTTCCTCTTTCAGAACAAGGCCAAGGATTTTACTCCAGATTATTCCTTGTTCCAAGAAAAGAAAATCAATGGAGGCCTATTCTCGACTTGTCCGCACTGAATACTTACCTCATTGTGCCAAAATTCAAAATGCTGACTCTACAGCAACTCCTTCCCATGCTGGGCAAGGGGTCTTGGCTGGTGACTCTAGACCTCAAGGAGGCATACCTGCATGTCCCTGTCAGACAAAGTTGCAGAAGACACCTCAGATTTCTTGCAGGGTCAGAGCATTATCAATTCTCAGCATTGCCCTTTGGCTTATCTACTGCACCCAGAGTATTCACGAAATGCCTGGCATCAGTAATTGCACACTGCAGACTTCAGGGGATTCAAATTTACCCATATCTGGACGACTGCCTTATACAAGTGGACAGCCAGCAAACTTTGTTAAAGGACTTGGATTATGCCATCCACCTACTGCAGGCCTTGGGATATACAGTCAACATCCACAAATCAAGACTTGTTCCATCCCAAAGAATAACTTTTCTGGGTGCGGATCTAGACACAACCACCCAAATGGCCTTTCTCACAGAAGAAAAACAAAAACTACTACTGGATTACTTCAAGAATCTGACAAGACAAACTCAGCTGACTGCAAGGAAAATCCTGCAGGCCCTGGGTTACATGGCATCTTGTATTCATCTGATTCCACAAGCAAGGCTGCATATGAGAAAATTACAATGGTACCTAAGGAGTTTATGGACTCAGCACAGTCACAGTTTAGAAACTTTGATCCCACTCATTCCATGCCTCCAAAAGGAATTTCTGTGGTGGGCTCAAGCCTGCCAGTCTAACAGTGGGTTGCCCTTCAGCAAGCCAAGAGCCAACCAAACCATCACTACGGACGCTTCAGACCAAGGTTGGGGAGCACACATGGAGGGCAGATGTATCCAAGGGCTATGGTCACAAAGGGAACTACGCATGCACATAAACCAAAAGGAAATGCTGGCAGTGATGCATGCAATCGAGGCCTTCAAACTTTTTCTTCATCAAGGCCACCTACTCATAAGGACAGACAACACCACAGTTATGTGGTACATAAACAAGCAAGGAGGCACCCATTCCTACCCTCTTTGCAGACTGGCAATGAATCTATGGGAACTTTCTTTGAAACTCAATATACAGCTGCAGTCCCAGTTTGTGCCAGGGAAAGACGATATACTGGCAGACAGCTTAAGCAGAAATATCATGGATGCACACGAATGGATGCTGCACCCAGACATCATCTTACTCATAACACAATCATGGGGAAGGCCGGAAATAGATCTGTTCGCCTCCCCCCACAATCATCAACTGAAGAAATTCTGCTCAAGGACATACCACCCACAAGCATGGAAAGTGGACGCTCTCTCTTTCAGCTGGAAAGCTCTAACAGTGTACGCTTTTCCACCTCTCCCATTAATGACCAAGGTCTTACTGAAGATCAGAACAGAGCAGCCCAGAGTGATTCTGATAGCTCCAAACTGGCCAAGACAGCACTGGTACCCACTGTTAAAGAGCATGTCACATACGAAACAGTGGCCTCTCCCCCTATGGCCACTTCTACTGACACAGCACAATTTCAAGACTCTGCATTCCATCCTGAAAACCTTGCATCTAACTGCCTGGAAAATACCTTGACTTCTCAGGATAAGCTATCCCAGAGAGTGAAGGATATTATTATGGAAGCTCGCCGGCCTTCCACAAGGAAGGCATATTCAGCAAAATGGAAAAGATTTCACATTTGGAACACAACAAAGGGCCTAAATGCGGCAGTGATGAACATGGCACATATACTGGAATATTTGGCAGAATTGTTCCATGACGGCCTGTCTTACTCTTCCATTAAGATACATGCTTCAGCAATTTCAGCAGAATACAATGTTGATCCACCTGTCTTCTCTCATCCTCTTCTGAGACAGTTTCTAAGAGGAATCAAAAACATCAATCCTCCAAGGAAACCACCTCTACCTACTTGGGACCTTAACTTCGTGTTGGAAAAACTAACACTTCCTCCCTTTGAACCAGCAGCATCTGCAGATCTACAGTTTCTGTCTTGGAAAACTGCCTTCCTTCTGGCCATAACCTCAGCAAGAAGAGTATCTGAGTTACAAGCTCTGGCAGTACAGCCATTTCTTATTTTTCATCAGGACAGAGTTTCATTGAGAACCAATCCTACATTTATGCCAAAGGTGGTATCCAGGGTATCTTTGAACCAAGCTATTCACTTGCCTACCTTCTTCCCACAACCACAAAATAAAGGGGAGAAGCTTCTGCACACCCTGGACATACACAGACAGTTGCGCTACTACATGGATAGAACTAAAAGTTACAGAAAGACTGACCAGCTGTTTGTAGCATATGCTGCTGGGGCACAAGGAAAAGCAATTTCCAAACAGACAATTTCAAAATGGATAGGAAATTGCATTCGTTTTTGTTACTCCTTTCATGGAAAAACTGTGCCAGCTAACATTAGACCTCATTCCACGAGAGCCACAGCCACCTCCACAGCCTTCCTAAGAGGGGTGGCTACCAAGGACATTTTAGAAGCTGCTACATGGAGCTCCGTGCATACATTTGCCAAGCATTAC
Organism: Protopterus annectens; assembly: GCF_019279795.1. Classification (NCBI taxonomy): domain Eukaryota; kingdom Metazoa; phylum Chordata; order Ceratodontiformes; family Protopteridae; genus Protopterus; species Protopterus annectens. The sequence goes on from NC_056737.1 coordinate 1,399,263,238, forward strand.
AATTTACCTTTATATTCCAGATCCAGAGCAGGCTTTGCTACGGCAGTCCTGCAGGGTATTTTAGCTACACCATCCTTTACTTAGTACCTCCACCCCCAGATTGGCTATGGTATTCTACCCATATGTGATGACTGCAGATGCATCCTTGAAGGACATAGTACAGTTTTGTACCTACCATAAATGTAGATGTCCGATAGGTATGCATCTGCAGTCAGGTTTACCCTCCCTCCTTCCCCTCTGTGGTATTTCTTGGGTGCTTACCCCTTTTACAGTGGTATTTCTTGGGTGCTTACCCCTCTTATAGCTAGCTGGGGGGGATCTATTATGGTGTATTTGTTTTTATAGTACTGTGCTTGTTTGGATTTGTTTTTAAAATGCATCTCTCCAAATTTTAGCCTTCCTTAGAGGGCACCTGGCATCTGGGGCAAGAAAAACTGAGGAAAATGGCGTCGGCTGATGCTTTTATACCCCAGACGCTCTGACGTCGGGGAAAGTGCGACCTCAGCCGAGGACAGACCCAGACTTTGGAATCCGGCCGACCGAAGGGCTGCCTGAGGCAGGACAACCCATATGTGATGACTGCAGATGCATACCTATCGGACATCTACATTTATGGTAGGTACAAAACTGTACTTTCAGTCTGCTCAGTCAGATTCGGGCTTTCCTACTGAGATTGTAGAATCTGTGGTATGTCCAGCACTTCCTCAGTTACCCTCTGCTACTCTGACCCTGCTGGAGGCCGGTATGGTGTCTGAGGATTACCCATCCAAAGTGACTGCCACTGCAGTAGGGAAGGGATCATTGTCTCTGTGGGCCCAGAAGATGCCCTCAGTACAGGAAGACATTCCTGTTTCACTGAGGTGCATCAGGGTCTGAGCCTCTGCGTTTAGTCCAAGTGGATGCTACCCCTTAAGTATCGGCGGAAGACTTGAGTGTTCCCTCCCTCAATCTTCTAGGGAGACAGAGTGGGTGAACTTTTCTTCCAGGCCTCCTTTCTTATCAGTTGCTCCACCCACTCCACAGAAGATTACTGTGGATTCTTTCTCTGATGCATATGGGGCCTCCAGTTCAGATAATTCCTTAGCATACTCATCTCATTCACTCACCTGGTTAGGTGCGCTCAGATGGCGATCTCTCCACCGATTTTCCCCTTGGAAGAGGCATCTTTTGGCAAAACCATTGAGTAGAATGAAACATTTTGAGTGAGTCTAAGCAAGTTTCTGTTCAAGAAAGATACTAGAGCATTTGTTCTACTCTCTGATAAGGAGACTAGGGCCAATGGCAGGTGGGGGAAAGGATGTATGCTTCCTGTGTCCTGGCCTTCGGGACCATTTAATTAGTAGACACAGATGACCAAATACCTTCTATCCAGCCTTGGCAATCTGAATAAGACTGTTTCTGGCATGGTAGAGTCAGACTTGTTTTTGGGTCAAGCCTCTCAGATAGATAGGTGTAGTGTAAGATGCAGCTGTGATGTTGAGGCCTCTTCCAGAGCAGTTGCTGCTGGCTCAGTTGATAGGAAATCCACATGGTTATGCACTCAGTCCTCTCCCTAAAGATTTTAAGGTAAAAGTCCTAGACTCCCCTCTTGATGGAGACCTTTTGTTTTGAACACAGACAGCTTTTTTTTTCTCAAAATCTTACAAGAGCAAGGCAAAACTGTGAAGGACCGCAGTCAGGTTTCTTACCTCTGAATCCAAATACCAGAGAAACTACCCTGCTCAGTCCACTTCCTTTATCAGAAGAGAGCATAGGCCTAGTCTAAAACGCAAAAAGGCACCCAAAGATTTCCAGACAAAGATATGACAGGGCTGTCTCAGATAAGCCAGTCTGGCTACCCACCCCCGGTCACACACTTTCTCTTCCAAAAGACGCACTTTTGCGATAAATTGGGACGTGATCACAGCGTACATATGGATGCTTAAAATCCTCAAACAATGTTACAGATTTCCTGGGAAGAACACCCTCCCTTCAGACATTTCACCCCCTCTCCACAGCTAGTTGCATTATCTTCCATCCATCCTGCGGAACATACTTTCCCAAGGCACATTATATTATAGCTAGTTCCTCCTCGGTTTGTAAGGGAAAGATTCTATTCCAGCTTATTCCTGATACCTCAAAAAGGACAGTGGAGACATGCTCAACACCTTCATCAAGGTTCCCCCTTTCCAAATGCTCTTCAGACCCTTCTTCCCTTTATCCTTCCACAGGCATTACTAGTGTCTTTGGACGTGAGGGACATGTACTTTCATGTTGCCATACATCTACCTTGCAGGAAATTTCTCTGGTTCTGTACTGCCTTGACATTGAGTTTTTTGCTTTGCCCTTTGGGTTTTCTTCTGTCCCCGGAGTTCACAAAATGCCTGGCTGTGGTAATTGCTTTTTGCAGGACTCTGGGGAAATCGAGGCATTCCCCTGCCTGGATGACTTGCTAATAAAGGCTTTATCTCTGATACTATTACTGCATCTTGGGTTCACTCTCCTGCAACTGGGATTCACTGTCAGATGTTCTTCGTGTTTCGCTGTTGCAGTCATCACATTTGGGTTATCTGCTTGCAGTAGCCTTCAGTCAGCCTGATTATTGAAGTCTTGGGTCCTGCGTCCGTTGCAGTCTCATCTTACGTGACGTCAGGTATAAAGCATGCAGCCGCCATTACATCAGTCGTTGCCGTGCGGTGCCCGAAGCAGAAGCAGTTCAAGTGCTGGTCGGCCGACTCCTGACATTTTTGATTTTGAGTTTCAGAACCAAAGTCTTCAACTAAAGCCAAGTACCCCGTTGGGGAAACTTTTTTTTTTTTCTTGCTGTAAACCGATGTCAGTAAAAGTCAGTAATTGTATTTCTTGTGGAAAGCAAATACCTCATAAAGATTTTCATTCTTACTGTATTTCTTGCCTAGGCCCCTGGCCACGACATACCTCGCTGTCAGTTTTGTGCCTTGTTTAAACCACTAACTATTCATCGTCAGTACATTTCCGCTTCTAAATATTTTGGTACTCTGTTCAATTATCCAGGTATGTCTTTGGTAAGCCACCCGACTACCGACGTTCTGAAAAAAAACACTAAGACAGAGAGAGGCCGCCAAGGTCCAAAGTTGCCGATGACACTTCTCCTAAGGTAGTCGCCAGTTCGCTGGTGCTCAGGCACTTTCACAGCCCCTGATACCCGCTACTTCAGATTTGCAGGCCTCTACTGATACCCATTCGGAGTCCGGTATGCCACGAGATGCTTCAACTGTGGAACCTGCGGATGTCTCTACCTTGGATGGGTCCGGAGCCGCTGTGCAGGCACCGGCTTCTGAGGGTGTATTCAGGCCTACAGACTTGCATATTAATCTGCCATCTTCTTAGGCCTAAAACCTGAACCGTGCCTAGGAAACAGACGTCCAGACTGTGTGGTCAGGCTTCTATGCTTAAAAAATAAATAAGAATGACTGAAGACCTTATTACTTTAATCAGGGGGAAGCCAACCTTCCCCCTCTAAGAGACCTAGGACTGAATTTGCTTATGATACTTCTGACCAGGATTCTGAAATTCGTCTCCTGTGAGACCAGGATTTACCCTTATCTACTTATGAGGAATCTAATGCAGAGGACTCTATTCCCTCTGCTTCTACCCCAGAGGATTTAGCTTTTGGTGAAACCTTGCATACTCTTAGGGAACATTTTCAATGGGAAAGCCAGGAGTACTCTGATTCTAAAGAGGCTGAGATTTCTTACTCCTGCCCCAACGCAGGCCTTTAGCTATCCCTCCTGTGCTGGACATTGCTGACTATGCCTTTTCAGAATCTGGCTTGGCCCCTGATTCTTTACCTCCTGCTCCCAGAAAACCTGATGGATATTACAGGGTTCCTGATTCTAAGTTCCTTTTTAAAAATCCTACTGCGGACCCTGAGACCATGTCACAGGGAACCAAGGGCATTAAGGCTACTACTGCCAAAAATCCTACCCCTTCTGATAGAAATTCCAGGGCCCTGGATAGATTGGGTAAGAAGGTATACACCTCTGCAACCTTGGCCATTAGGGCCTTAAATTGCCAGTTGGTATCAGCAGCATATTATTGGATTGCTTAAACAGAAAATGATGATTCCTGATTGTGCTGAAAATAAGAACTTACAGGATTTAATGCATTTTGCTGAACAGGTTGGAAAACTTACTTTGCAATGTGGTTTTGATTCACTAGAGGCATCTTGCAGGGCTGCTGTCACTGGGTCTGTACTTCGAAGGCATGCTTGGCTTAAGGAACAATCTTTGCCAGATCATGTTAAAACTAAATTGCTGGATGCTCCCTTGAATCTGGACCGCCTGTTTGGTGACAAAGCAGAAGTTCTTAAAAAGATGGAGGAAAAAGCTAAATCCATGCAAACTGTTAAAGATTTTTTACAAGTGCAGCCTCCTAGATTTAGCAGTCATTGCCTTCAAAAAATCGGGCCTTTCCTGCCTCATCCAGGCCTCATCAGTTCAAACCCAGAACCAGCAAAACACCCAGGCTTCAATCCCAGGGAATGCACAGGACTAAGCAGTGGGGGACTCCCACTTTCAAATCCGGGAGAAGTAAGACTCCCCCCAAATGGTAAGCTGTCTCAATGACAACTTTAAAACTTCCAAGCACTTCTCAACTGACTGCTCCTTTAGGGGGAAAGATAAACAAAACTGGGAACTCATTACCCAGGGCAAATGGGTTTTAAACTTTGTTTCTCAAGGATACAGATTTCCGTTCCACTCGCTACCAACATCAAACGGTTGGCCAGATCTACCCCCAAGTCAGTGGGCAGATGCTCAAAAGCAAGTAGTCTCTTAAGATTAAAGGCTATTCATACTGTACCAGAAGAGGAAAAGGGACAAGGTTTCTACTCAACACTTTTCCTGGTACCCAGAAAAGACAACTCATGGCATCCTATCCTGGACCTGTCCTATCCTAAACACCTTTTTGGTGATTCCAGAATTCAAGATGCTAACTCTTCACCATTTGCTTCCCATGATAGGCAAAGATGCCTGGTTGGCAACACTGGATTTAAAGGAAGCCTACCTGCACATCCCAATCAGGGGATCTTGCAGAAAATACCTACGCTTCAAAGCAGGCTGCAGGCACTATCAGTTCTCTGCACTGCCCTTTGGTTTATCTACGATGTCCAGGGTATTCACAAAGTGCCTAGCTCCACTCATTGCATTCTACAGGCAAAGAAATATTCAGATATACCCCTAGCTGGACGATTGTCTAATTCAGGCAGAAAGCCAGGATATACTTCTGAATCATCTGCCAATTGTACAAAAGGTGTTAACTTGTCTGGGGTACGCCATAAACGAAAAGAAGTCACATGTGGCACCCTGTCAAATTATATTCCTGGGAGCAAGCTTGAACACAACTTCCCAGATGGCTTTCTTCACGCCTGATAAACAAATGCATTTCACATCTTACTTCAAACTAGTGGCCACAGAAACCCTGCTAATCTGCTAGGCAAATATTGCAAGCCTTGGGATTCATGGCCTTGTGCATTCTACTAATTCCATGTGCAAGACTGCATATGAGGAAACTACAATGTTATCTAAAAAGTGTCTGGTGTCAACATTCTCAGGAACTAGAAGCAATGATTCCTATCATACCTTGCCTATGTTAGAATTCCTTTGGTGGGCAGAGGCCTGCCACCAAAACAAGGGACTACCATTCACTCTACCCCCTGCCATCCAAACCCTAACAGACTCATCAGACTATGCATAGGGGGCTCACCTGGCAGGGAAGTGCATTCAGGGCAAATGGAACCCAAGTCAAATGCACCTGCATATCAATCGAAAAGAAATGTTAGCTGTACAGAATGTTCTGACAGCCTTCAAGGACCACATTTTTCCAGGACAATTAACGGTAAAGACAGACATCACCACTGTTGTGTGGTACATAAGCAGGGGGATACCCATTCTTACCCCCCTCTGCAGACTAGCCATGGCTCTGTGGTACACAGCCTTGAGCTACCACATGCATCTACAGGCTCAGTTCCTGCCAGGAAAACTAAATACACTGGCAGACGAACTAAGCAGAAATCTTATGGACCCACACTAGCGGAAACTGGAACCAAAGATTTTCAACATGTTGATCAACAAATGGGGGATCCCGGATGTAGACCTCTTTGCCTCCCCCCATAACTACCACTTGGACAAATTCTGCACAAAGACTCTCCACAAACAAGCTTGGAAAGTGGATGCTCTGTCCTTCAGCTGGAAAAATCCATCAGTTTATGCCTTTCCACCTCTGCCTCTCCAAAGTGCTACTAAAGATCAAACAGGACAAACCAAGGATGATACTGATTGCACCAGACTGGCCACACCAACACTAGTGTACCCCCTCTTGCGCAGTGTCACAGCTGGCTCCATGGCACCTACCTTGGACCCCTACCCTGCTGTCTCAGCAGGAGAACCAGATTCTGCACCCCCAGCTTCAAACCCTGAACTTGGCAGCCTGGCTAATTACCTAATCTCTCCATTACCATCCTTCAGTAAACAAGTGTTGGATGTCATTTTTGAGGCAAGGAGGCCTAGTACTAGAAAATCTTATGCTGAAAAATGGAAAAGATTCTATACCTGGAATCAAACTCAAGGGATGGCCACAACAGTGCCCAATTTGCCTCAGATTCTTCAATACTTAATTGAGATGCTTCACAAGGGCCTTTCCTTTTCCTCCATCAAAATTCATGCCTCAGCCATTTCAGCTTATTACAACGTAGGACCTCTCCTCTTTTCTCATCCACTGCTCAAGCAGTTCCTCAGAGGGGCCAAAAATTTAAGACCACCCAGGAGAGCCCCAGCCTGGAACCTTTAATTTTGTATTGGAAAAACTCACTCTCCCTCCTTTTGTGCCAGCTGCAAATGCAGAGTTAAAATTCCTTTCTGAAAATAACATTCCTTTTAGCAATCACTTCAACAAGAAGGCTATCTGAATTACAGGCCATTATGGCAGTGGAGCCATTCATCATCTTTCATGCGGACAGGGCGTCCCTCAGGACCAATCCCTCTTTCATGCCCAAGATGGTATTCAGTGTGGCTCTTAATCAGTCCATTCATTTGCCAACCTTCTTTTCTAATCCACAGAACAAAGGGGAAAGGATACTGCACTCCTTACATGTGCACAGACAACTTAGATTTTACTTGGACAGGACTAAACCTCGAAGGAAATCTTAACAACTGCTGGTGGCATTTGCATCAGGGGCAGAGTGGAAGGCTATTTCAAAGCAAACCATTTCTAAATGGATAGCCTGTTGCATTCATTTCTGCTAGAAGCACCATGGAAAAACCTATCCCACAAGGGATTAGACCCCATTCAGCCAGGGCTGCATCTACCTCTACAGCCTTTCTCAGAGGTGTCCCTACCAGAGACATCCTAGAAGCTGCTACCTGGAGTTCTGTACATACTTTCACCAAGCATTGCAATTTGCCAATTTTCTCTGGCTTTGCCACTGCAGTCTTGCAGGGCCTTCTAGCTGGTCCTAATGCTATCTAAATTCCTCCTCCCATCCTTAGCTTTGGGAATCTACCCAAATGTGATGACTGCAACAGTGAAACACCACTAACATAGTACAGTTGTGTACACTTACCATAAATGTAGACGTTCGAGTGTATTCACTGTTGCAGTCCTGATTACCCTCCCTCCATCCACCTGACTTCCTTTGGCTATATCTCTATTCTCCTTTACTATACTTAAAAAGCTTTTTGGTGTATTTGCTTTTTTGTTGTTGAAGGTATAACCTTGTGTGTATGTATGTGTGTGTGTATATATATATATATATATATATATATATATATATATATATATATATATAGATATATAGATATATATATAGATATATATATAGATATATATATATAGATATAGATATATATATATATATATATATATATATATATATATATATATATATATATATATATATATATATATATATATATATATATATTTAATTGCTTCCCATTAAGGGGGGCACCTGACATTTGGGGCAAAAAAAAACTGATGTAATGGCGTCTGCTGCATGCTTTATACCCCTGACTACCTGACGTCACGGAAGAGGAGACAGCAACCGACGCAGGACCCAAGACTTTGATCAGGCCGACTGAGGGCTACTGCAAACAGATAACCCAAATGTGATGACTGCAACAGTGAATGCACTCTAACATCTACATTTATGGTAAGTGTACACAACTGTACTTTTCAAGTGTTTCCTTCAAACCCTCTTAAGACCTAGTTTTCCTAGGTTTCAGACTAGATGCAACATGCAGGCATACTTGACCCACGAGAGACTGTAAAGAGCCTAACAGCTTACTTCTAGTCCCTCGTACCTTTCATTGCCTGCTCAGATAGGAAGATTCTTGGGGCAGAAGGTTACATGGCAGCAACCATGCTACTACTAGCCAGGCTGCACATGAGGAAAATACAATGGCACTTGAAAAATGTATGGTCTAAATACTCTCTTGGAGAGACAGATCCCTCTCATGCCACATCTAAAGAGAGAGATTCTTTGATGGGTGGCAAAGGTGAGTCTCAAGCCAGGCCTGCCATGCAGGCTGCAAGTCAGGAGCTGCACACGGACACTTCTAATGAGTCTTTGGGCACAGACGGGGGTTCACAAAGTCTAGGGTTGATGGCAACCCCGGCTGAGTACATCGGCTTGAAGGAGATGAGCTGTTATGCAGGCCCTATAAGTAATCTCCCGTATTTGGAAACCTGGACCTCTAAGGGTACTCATGGATAACTCAGTCATGTGGTACATCGTGCAAGGAGGAGCAAGAATCTTGCCAGTTGTGCAAATTGGCTCAGATTGATTTGGGACCTGGCTGTCAAGGCAGATATTTCCCTTCAAGCAGTACACATCTGTCCCAGGACAGTGTCCTAGCAGATTCCCTAATCAGATCTGCATGCATGGATACTCAAGCAGAACTTCCTAGACATAGCCCACAAGTGGGGTGTACACCACAAGTATTTTGCCTCAAGCAGCTTGTTCCCAGGCTTGGTAGATGGATGCCTTGCCCCTCCAGTGGATAGTAATGTATATCCTATTCTTTTGTTGCAGTATTCATAACCTTTGGGTTAGCCTCCGCCTAGTGACCTGAATGCTTGGCCAGTATACAAAAGCTTTAGTCACTGCAAGGTACGTGGGACATCTGACGGCCATAGGGTGGTGCATGGACTATAAAAGTGACGTCTGCAATACCTTCCTTAGAACTTCTTTGTCGCCAGTCTAACGTCAGCTCATCCTGCCATTGGATCCTGCGATTTAAAGATAAGTAACCCGTTTGGGCCTTTTTTGTCACTGCATGCAGGTGGGGACGTCCGATCCCACATAAGGACACCCACGACCTGTCTGTTCTGCCTAGGGCTCAACCACAAGTCCTGCATGATTTGTCAGGCCTTTTTCCCAAAGACCCATCACAGCTGTCTGCACTCACTTGGCTATCTAGAGAATCAGTGTTTCAAACATCTCCCTCTGGCAATGAAAAGACCATCTTGGCCGTACCTCGAGTCACCCGAAAAGGCCAAAGTTGCCAGGCCTGAGCCTACTGCTGCACCTCTTCCACCCAACGTTCCCCCTGTGGCCAAAGGTACACCTGGAGGAACGTACGGAACCAGCCGACTCTGCTATAGTGGGTTATCTTCCCCAGGCTGCAAAACAAAGATCTGAAAGCACGCCCATTATCCAGACTTCGGATGCCAACAAGAACCTCTGCTCACTGCAGACGTCCAGTGAGGTCCTTCCACTTAGTGAAGCTTCTGAACCTAGGCTTTCCTTAGGGCCTACACCCTCCAGGCCTGTTTCTTTAAAAAAAGAAGCAGAAAACCAAACGCACAAGTTCACCTCTTGAGAGCTTGTGTAAATGGCAAGCTTTCTCTGTTTAATGCCTCTATGGCTGCTTCTCCTCCAGCTGCCCCATCTGTTATCAGCCCTAGGCCTCAGATTGTAGCACCTCTTACAATAGAGGTCAAAGACTCTTCAGATTCCTAAGAGAATTCCTAAGAGAATTCTCCGTCTTATGCGTCAAAAATGCCTTCCCCTCTAGAATATGCCTCTCTAGAGAAGGTCTCTGCTGAGGTGGAGTCCCCTGAGGAGGATTTTACCTTTTGGAAAAAAACTCATCTCTGAGTTTTTTTTTTTTTCAAATGGGACTCCACAGAAATGTCTGAGGTCCAAAAAGAGGTATTATGAACTCCTGCAAATGGATACCCATTGACCTGCCATTCCAGCAGTCCTACCAGCCTTCTTGGAAGCCTTTTCTGCAGCTTCTAAAAATCCAGACTCCTAACCGTCTGCTCCTAGGAGGCCTGACAGCTTTTATAAGGTCTTGAAGGGGTGACATTTCTAATAAAATGACCTGTTGCATATCCTGGTACTATTTATCCCTCTGGAGACTAACCCTCCAGACTGCTGCCCTCTGTCTCTGTCCTTCGTACTGATAAGTACAGCAAATGTATGGAGAGAATTGGCAAGAAGTACACCTCTGCCACTTTGGCATTTAAGGCCATCAACTACCAGACACACGTGCAAGTACTCTGGCCCTTTTGACTCTGGCTTCAAAGCTCTTTGATCTCCCTGATTCGGCCACAGTCACAAATCTCTAACCGGATCTCCTTGTCCTCAAATGCAAGATACTCTGTCAGTTGCAGTTATGATGCTGCAGACGCCTCTGCCAGATCTGCAGCTTCCGCCTCGGTGCTCAGAAGGTACTCTTGGTTGAGGCTCCAGCCCCTAACTGATTATATCTGGGCTGAACTTTTATATGCTCCCCTGGACAATAATGCCTTGTTTGGGGCCCAAGTGGCAGAACATTACAAAACCCTGCAACAGAAGGGGAAAGAATTACAGGACTTGAAACATTTGGTTGTGTCACCAATTCCTAAATTCCGCAGAAGTTATCCTACTAAGACCCAGTTCATTAGAAAACTTTCTGTTGCTGCTCCTCCTCCTAGGGGCAAAGAGTTCCAGAAAGTAGCAGCCACCTTCCAGGCCTGCCCAGAAACCTCTGTTTCAGGACAAGACTGGTAGTCTTTCACTACCTGTCTCCTTGTCCTCCCCCTCCAGATCCTATACCCCTTTCCCAGTGACTTTCACTATCTCCCTTTCTGGAAAAGCATTACCTCAGACAAGTGGGTCTTAGCAATCATAGAAAAAGGTTACTTCATGACTTGGGCCATTACTCCACTCTTAAGAGGCATCCCACAGCCACCAAGGGACCAGCTGCCCCTATTCCAACCAGTCTTGGACAGCCTCCTCTCTCAAGGGACTGTCTAATCAGTCCCTGCATCAGAAAAGGGAAGGGGCTTTTACTCCAGACTTTTCCTATTCCCAAGCAAGGATGGCACATGGAGATCCACCCTGGATCGCTCACTACAACCTTTTCTTCAAGTACCCACCTTCCACATGCTCATGCTTCAGACTCTTATTTCCACTGCTAATGCCTCAGGCATTTTTGGCCACCTTGGCTGTCAAAGATGCCTACCTACATATCCCCATCTGGCCCAAATACAGGAAGTATTTACACTTCTCTATGGGCTCCTCGCATTTTCAATTCTCCGCTTAACCCTTTGCACTATTTACTATTCCAAGGATATTCACCAAGTGTCTGGCTCCAGTGGTAGCCTATTGCAAGGTCCTAGGGATACAGATTTTTACCTTACCTGGACGACCTGCTCCAAGCAGATTGGAGATGGTTTTGGATGGTACTGTAACAATCATTTTTGTTCTGCAGTCGCTGGGTTTCACCATCAACTTCCCCACATCTAGCCTTAACCACTCCCAGGACCAAGTTTTCCTGGGGTGCAGAATCAGGACAGATGTTATGGCATTCCTCCCACTCCAAAAGGTGGAAAGCGTGATGGGAATACCTGGTCTGTCATCCATGCCCCTACAATAACAGCAAGGGAATACCTCAAGACTTTTAAGGCATATGGCTTCTACAATCCTTATGTTACCACTGGCAAGACTTCACATGAGGAAACTTTAGTCATACCTGAGGTGGTCCACATGGACCCAACACTCCAACCCCTTGCACTGCACCATTCATTCCTACCATGGCTAAGGAAGGAGATCCTTTGGTGGGTGGATCAAGTCTCTCTGAACCCAGGACTTCCCTTACAACCCCTAACTCCAGGAAATGTACACCGCTGCTTCGGACCTGGGTTGGGGAGCTGTGGGCAGCATGAAGGTGCAAGGCATATGGACAGGTCCCTTCAAGAGGGAGCACATCAACGTCGAGGTGAGGGCTTTCATCTTTGCACTGAGGGCCTTCCAGGATATTCTGAAGCAAGTACCTCCATGTATGAAGTTGTTCACGGACAACACTACTGTTCTTTGGCATGTGAGCAAACTGGGAGGAACAAGATCATGTTTGCTATGTAAACTTGCACTCCAGGCCTGGGAATTGGCGGCCGAGCGTGGAGTCATTCTGCAGGGTTTCTGTATCGCCTCTGCTCCGAACACTCATGCAGACATCTTGAGCAGGTCCATGTCACAATCCCACGAGTGGATGCCACACAATGGTGTGTTTCTGGACATACCCCACAGGTGGAGTACTCCACAAGTAGATCTGTTTACCTACCCTCTGAACAGACAAATTTCACAGTTTTGTACCAGGGCACCCAGCCCCCTAGCGAGGGTGATGGACAACACCTCTGTCTTATGGAAGGGGATGTTTCTGTATTCCTTCCCCCGTCCCCACTCTTACAAAAAGCCCTAATGAAAGTTCAGCAGGACAAACAAAAAATCTTGGTGCCAACTCCCTTTTGGTCAGGACAGCACTGGTTCCCCCTCCTTTTGCATTTAGCCAGAGGCAATCACAAGCTACCTCATGGAGTGGATCTACTCGCATAGGACAAGGGATCCCTTATCCATCCCCACTTGGAATCTCTGAGCCTAACTTTGTGGGTGGTATGTCTTACACTCAGGACATGCTAAATGTCCTGCAGGAGGCCAGGAAGCCCAGTACTAAGGAGATCCTATCTGTCCAAATGAAAAAGGTTCTCTATTTGGTGTCTAAAAAGATAGCTAGACCCATTTCAAGGAGAGAGTCCCTTGGTGGTGTCTTGTCTGTGTGAATGTTTGCAGGCAAGGTTGGCATATTCCTCTGTTAAGGACACCTTGCTGCTATTTCTACTTGTCGGCCTCTTGACCCTCCTCTTGCTTCTAGACTTCAAGTGAAATTATTCCTGAAAGGAGTTCTACACCTCAGGCCACCCAGGAGACTATTTCCACCTCCTTTGGACTTGAGCTGTGTTAGAAAAGCACACTGTTGCCCCATTTCATCCAGCAGCTACCGTCTCTCTAAAGTACTGCAGTTAGAAAACTGTGCTTTTGGTGGGCCAGATAGCCAGGAGAGTGTCAGAGCTCCAGGCCCTCATGGTCGCCCCAGCCTTTTTAATCTTCCACAAGGATAGTGCAACACTGCAGACTAACCCGTCCTTTATGCCCAAGGTGGTCAGTGAGTTTTACTGGAACCAGTGCATCCACCTCCCCACCTTTTTTCCACAACCCAAGATTGACGGAGAATCCTGCATTCTCTTGATGACCACAGACAACTAAGATTATACCTAGACAGACCAAATCCCATAGGAGATTAGGGCAGCTGTTTGTCTCCTTTCACCCCAGGGCTGTGGGAAAAGCTGTGACAAAGCATACCCGTTTCTACCTGGATCTCCAAAGCCATCTCCTTTTGTTATACCTGCAATGGCAAACACCTGGACTCTAAACATAAAAGCCCATTCCACTAGGGTCATGGATTCCTCTAGAGCATTTTTCATGGGGCTGGACACTGCTTCTATTCTAGAAGCAGCTACCTAGTCGTCTGTCCATACCTGTACCGAACACTGCAAATTGGACCACATCTCCAGATCTAGAGCAAGTTTTGCTAGAGCAATCCTGCATGGATTTTTGGAAAATAGTTCCAAGCCACCACCCACTTCTCTTTGAGCTATGCCACTCACCCAAAGGTTATGAATACTGCAACATGAGAATAGAAGGACATAGAGTAGTTGTGCAAAATCTTATCATAACCGTAGTAGTCCTCCTCTTCCATGTTGCAGTGTTCTATCCCACTCTCCTACCCCAGAATTAATTAAAAAAAAAAAAAAAAAAAAAAAAGCTTGTGCAGCTATCCTGGGATTGGGGTCCGACTGGGGCATTCACATCTGAGGAAGGTATGTGCAGACATCACTTTTATGGCCCATGCACCCTGCAGCCAACGTCAGACATCCCACATACTTTGCAGTGACTAATGCTTTTGTATATTGGCCTGACATTTGGGTCACTAGGTGGAGGCTAACCTAAAGGCTGTGAATACTGCAACATGTAAGACAAACAAATATGGTTATGGTAAGATTTTACACAACTATTCCTTTGCACCTTCCTTCCGCTGTTTCTGCACCCAAAAGTTTTGCTCAAAATCCAGAAAGAAACCAGAATTTTGCTGGTGACTCCCTTTTGGCAAGGGTAGCATTGGTTTCCCCTTCTGTCTCTTAGCAAAGGGCTGTCACCACAAGTTACTCAAAGTTGATCTGCTCACACAATAGAAGGGCTCGTGGCTTCACCTTACCCCTAATCCTGTACAGGATAGGATTTTGTCCCTTTCAGATATCAGCTGCCTGAGGTCTAGTGCTCCAGAAAACAAGGAGCTCCACTACCTGAAAATCCTACGTATCCAAATGGAAGAGCTTCTCAGTCTAGTGTTAAACTAAAAATCTGAGCATATTAAAATGAGGTTTTGTTTGTGCGAGCTTACGAAAGGCGGATTAGCATTTTCATATATGGAGAAACTCGCCTTTCAGCCTTTCTTCCCATTAACCCTCATTTTATGTTCAGGCTTAAGATCAAGCAGCTTTTAAAAGGGGTCCTGCTTTTAAACTGCCTGAGAACCTTTGCCTCCTTCTTAATAGCTCAGCTATGTTATGGAAAAGCTCCCTGTGCCTCACTTTGAACCAACTTCCACACACAAATTTTCACCTGGTAAACCATTTTGTTGGTAGCTGTCATTTCTGCTAGATGGGTCTCAAAGCTCCAGGCACTTGTGGCTATAACCCCCTTCCTTATTTTCCATAAGGAATAGGGTGTCCCTTGAGGGTCAATCCTTCCTTCATTCTTAAAGTGGTAAACAAGGTGTTCCTGAATCAGGCCATCATCCTGCTTACTTTCTTTCCCTCTCTTGGAACAGGGTAGAAAATATTACATTCCCTGGATGTGCACAGACTGCTCAGAAGAGAAGCTTTACCCAAGTAAAAATCTAAGTCAAACCAACTGTTTCCTTCCTGGATTCTAAGTTAGACCAACCAGTGTCCAAATGTACTACTAACTAGCTGGATTTCTAGTTCCATCTTTGTTGCATGTACCATGGCAAATCCTTGCCTTCCTTCACAAAAGCTCAGTTTACTAGAGCACTGGCCTCTCCTGGAGTTTTCTGTGAGGGTTGGATGGGGTAGATTCCAGGCTAATTCTGAAAGCAGCTAACCTGGTCTTCAGTGCACATTTTCATTAACCTCTACAGTATAGATTCTTTTTACAAATCCTGCGCTGCCTTGCCGTATCCGTCCTTTCTGGCTTGTTGGACAGCTCTCAAGTCTGCCATCCACCCTTATCCCTTAAGCTTTGTGCATCTCTTATCTGTTTGCAGTACTGCAGCAGTGATTTTTCAGGGCATGGTACAGGTACCGTTATGTAATAACTTGCCATAACAGTTAATGTCCTATTCATCACTGTTGCAGTATTCCATCTTGCTCTCTTTTTTCTCTGCTTTTTTTTCATTCTACTTCCCTGGTTGGAAGCCCCTTGGGCCAAGGGGGACCCCCCCCCCCCACCCCCGTGGACTACTTCCCCCAGATGTCTTCAGGCTGCTGACTTGGAGATAGCCTGAGGGCTTGCACTCGTTATATCTACTGACATATCCCTGCGCTTATGGGCTGAGGTCATGTATTGGACATGTGGCTAATAGAAGGTTTAGGATTTGGTACCTTGGCTGGATGCCAGTGGCGAAAACCTGTCTGTAATACTACAACAGTGGTCGCAGCTTACTTTCTCCTAAAATTTCTAACTTGGGAAATGATCGTTAGTAGTAACCCTCTGCAAGGAGGGTATTGAATCTTAGTCTTGATGTCAAAAGAACCATTTTTGAGGATCACAAGGACAGTCTGAAACCCCCCCCCCCCATGCTAAATGTAATTATGGAACTGAACCCTAACCATACCATTCATTATGTGTATTCTTTCCTATCTGTAGAACAGATGAGAAAGAGTACTTGGGTTCCTTGCATGAACAATGGCAAATACGATTTGCAGAGAACAAAGGATGTTTAGGATCTCTAGTCATTTTGTCCTATGTATCAGAGGAGGAGGGAAGTACTATGTCTAAATTTTAATACGGCTGGCCCTTTTTCACAGTAAGGTGGAGGAAACATTAAGACCCTACAACATTACAAGTACAGCTACCACTGTAATCTTTCTCAAAGGGATTATTCAGGCTGCCTTGGAGGCAGCAACATAGTTTTCTGTCCATATCTTTCCAGACGTTGACAACTGGGCATCTTTGTGGGTAAGAGCTGGGTTTGCCATAGCCATCCTGCAGGATATGACGCAACCTAGCCTTTCTTTCCAGTTTACCTGGAATAGATCAGTATTGCAGGACTGTCCACACCCGTGTTCCTGCATTCTTGACAGGGGTTGGTACCCTACCCTTACGTTACCTGCTGCTCCCCTCCTGTTACAGAGCCTAGGGACTTTCCTGGTCCGGATAGATTTGGGGAAGCCTTGTTCTGTTACCCATTCCTTCCGTTAGGTAGAACTACTGCAACAGGGATCTACTTGAATGTCTAATCTGAAGTAGTTAACTACATTTTATCTGCAACCTGTGGGTATATGGATCTGTATCGGATCCGAGCTCGCAACTTTTTTTCTAGCATCTGCTCCAAGCTCCGAGCTCCTCCCTTTACCCATAATGCCCTACCATCTCCTATCTTCCCCCAGATCTCATTTGCCGGTCCAGTAGTGTGCATCGTGGTCTCCGTTGCTCTGAGCTCAGGGATAGTAAGTGGTATTATTTCTTGTATCTAGTGTGTGTTTGAGTGAATGTTTTCCCTTCCTCCCCTTGTTTAGTGTCTCGTTGTTCGTCAGTGTCAAAAAAAAAAGTTTTGCAGAGTAGTAGTAGTTAGGCCTGCCCTTTCCCTACCTGTGTTTGTGTGTGGTTTTTCTGGTATGTAGTGTTTGTACCTTAGGGTGCAGGACTGTGACTGATCAGCCGAAGCCTGTCTTCAAAAAATGTACAGTGTGTGGCCATAAGCTCTCCCCGGCTGATGGTCAAACACTGTGTGTGATTTGCTTGGGAGTGGCACATTTGTGTCCACTCACTGTGCTATCTGTTCTGGTTTCAGTCCAAGGGCCCATAGGGATCGGAAGGCCAAGTTAGTAGCCAAAGGCCTTTTCCCTGATACCATGCTGGAATCTGCCTCGACCTCTGTCTCTAGTGTTCTACCTCCCACCCAGACAGGGACTCGGCCTCCCTCTTCTTCTGGTGATGGATCTTCTAAAGACAAATCTACAGTCAGCGTGGCTGACGAGGAAAAAGAAAGGCGCAGAGAGGATAGGGAGAAAAAGGACAGACATCACAAGAGATCCCCAGACAGGGAGCTCTTTCTTAGTCCCCCTTCTAAGACCATGAGGCCTGTTTCTCCACGGCTCTGGTCTCCTTATTTCTGACTGGAGCCGTTGGATCATTCGGACATGAGGCCTTCCTCCCCATTGCGCAGACCAGCCAGATCAGAGTCTGTGGCCTCTTCGAGGTCATCTCGGAGCCTATCTGACATGGACAAGGATGATTCAGAGATGCATTCAGACCCAAATTCAGATGGGAGTCTTGCCAGGCCCATCTCCCTCTGGAGGGGGGACCTCCATGCCTCTTTTCCGGCCCATCTTTCCTGCCCTGATCTGTGCTTCGGGGCTCTTGGATCCAAGGTTTTTCGGAGCTGGTAGCTCGGCGCCGACTGTTCTTCCATCCTCTACTCCGGCTGTTACCTTGAATTCCTTGGATCCGACTTCGGATCAGAGTGACTCTCGGAGCCGCAGACAGGGAATCGGACCTAAGGGAATGGATTCTTCAGGTCCGACCTTTTCGGATCCGACTTGTTCCCTTGGACCTCAGGCTACCATGGCTTCGGCTCTGGTCCCCCGCTTCGGTTCTGGGGAGGGCGTCTTCCTTACTAGGTGCTAAGGAGATCCTCTCTCCCTCGGCCTTCGAAATGGTGGAGAGGGTTTTCTCTCGGGGATTGAGACCCCAGCCAATCCCCTCTGATACCACCCAGGCCCCCCTGGATTTGGTGACTACTCCCTTCATCCTGTCTCGGAGACGGCCTGTGCCAGAGGATTCCCAGGTTAATTTCCCTGAGGAAACCCCTGCGGCTCACAAATCCCCTTCTGAGAGTCCCACTAAAGAGTGTCACCGTAAGAGCAAGTGCAAAAGGAGGCACTTGGACTCCCCTGAGTCCCTCACTACGGACACTGACTTACATGAAGGAGAAGGTTCCCCCAGGTCATCTCCCAAAGACATCTTTGAAGAAATTATGGAGATCCTCCGTCAGAGGGGAGGTTAATCAGCCCCAAAACCTTCTGGGGATGAGTCAGTGATCCTGGAGGCCTTTGGCACAGGCCCATCTACTTCCTGGGTGTCCCCGCCAGCAGACCCTTTGGTGGACCTCATCACCACGAGGGCATGGAAGGAGCCCATCCCCAAACGCTTTGACAAGATTTTATCTCCCCCTTCCGACAGACAACCTTGGTCGAAAGGAGCCCCGGTTGATGCTATGTTGGTTGCAGCGGCCACAAAGAAGGAACTAGCACAGGAGAGTTCCTCAGTCCACCTTCCGGACAAGGAGTCCAGATCGGTGGATAGGTTTGGGAAGTGCGTCTATTCTCCGCAACCTTTTCATTCCTTGCGCTGAATTATTTGGCACATGTGATTCGGCTTCAGCAAGACCTTGCTTAGGAATTCTCTGAGTCGCCCCCAGAGTCTTTATCGCCGCAGGACAGATAGTTGTTCTCGGCAAAAATGTGTACTCTGAAGTCTATCTCAAACACGCCGATGCGACTCCTTTCCCATGCCACAGAAGGAGCAGCTAGGGCAGCTGGGACAGGCATAGCCATGAGGCGTCACACCTGGCTCAGGTTGTCAGTTCGTGGACCCTTTCGAGGCATCGTTTATCAACGCTCCCTACGACTGTTCTTCCCTTTTTGGCAAGACGGTACGTGACGCACTTTTTCCAGAGCGAAAAGGACGGGAAGACTTTGTCTGCCGTCGGGATCCGCTTCTTTAACTCTCAGCGGTCCTTCTGTAGGAATCAGAGGGGGCAGAAGATGTGGTTCCGAAAATCTCAGTTTTCCCGGGATTCACAGGACAACTATTCCCCCAGAGGCAGAGGGGGACAGGATTGACGCCGATCCAGAGGTAGAGGGGGTCCCAGGAATTTTGGGTCTAGGGAACCTTTTTCTGATAGACCCGGTCAGCAGCCCTGAGGGGTGGGGGAAGATTGTCCTTACACCCAGCGGCATGCGAGTCCATTACGACAGATCGCTGGGTTTTACAGGTAATATCCAGATGTTACTCTATCCCATTTGTTGCCCCTCCAAATATTACAAAACACCTCCCGAATGTTCCACCCCACTCACAGGGAAGCCGCAGCTCTACAGGTTTGAAAGCTGCTTCTCAAACGAGCCATCGAACAGGCCCCCCCCCCCGATCAATCCTAATCAGGCGTCTACTCAAGGGTTTTTTTGGTGCCAAAAAAGACTGGGGACCTCAGGCCCATTCTAGACCTGTCAACATTAAACCTGTCTGTAGCCAAACAAATTCCGGATGGTTACCCTACAGTCCATTCTACCTTATCTCCGAGAGTGCGACTGGATGTGCTCGTTAGACCTCCAGGATTCTTACTACCCTATCAAAATACACAAGCTCCAGGAGGTTTCTGCGTTTCTTGCTGGGAGCCAGTCATTTTCAGTTCAGTGTTCTACCCTTTGGTCTCGCCACAGCCCCCAGGGTGTTCACCAAGGTAATGGCAGTTGTAGCGGCTTACCTGAGGCTTCAGGGTATTCAGGTGTTTCCATACCTGGACGACTGGCTCTTCGCTGCGCCCAACAAGCATCACTTGTGTCTGGCCCGAGATTATTTAATTTGGTTGGCAGATCTACTGGGAATTTGTCAATGTTCATATATCCCAATTGCAACCAGTACAAGTTCTAGACTTTATTGGGGCACAGCTAGACACTTTGCAGATGAAGGTATTCTTGACTCCAGACAGGATCCTACACCTCCGGTGCCACATAGCTCAGATAGCGAACTCCAAGTCCCCAAAGGCGAGCGAGGTTCTCCGGGCTCTGGGCTCCATGGCTGCCTCCATATCGATTCTCCCTTGTGCGCGCCTTCACATGCGGGTTCTTCACTGGACTCTGGCTGTTCAATGGTCTTGGCTAGACCTGCCCATAGAATTTCCGATCAAGATCAGTCACGTCTGCAGGAAGTCTCTTCTTTGGTGGTTAAGTTCACCGGAGTTATCAGAAGGACGCCCCTTCGCATCATCTTCAGTCCAAGCCACAGTGACCACAGACTCCTCTCAACTCTGGTGGGGAGGACACTGTTTGTTTGTGAAGGACAGTCCAAGGCACGTGGTCCCAATCAGAGACCAAGTTGCACATAAATGTTCTAGAGAGGAGGGCAGTGCTTTGCAGTTCAGTCAGACATGTCGGTTGTCTGGTATATCAACAAGCAGGGGGGAACCAGATCCTGCCCCCTATGTTGCGAGGCTATGAGATTGTGGGAATGGGCACTCTCCACCGTCGGTTTCTGATAGCAACGCACATCACGGGGTGATCCAACATTTTAGTGGACAGATTGAGTTGGGCCATTCTGATGCCATACGAGTGGTTTCTGAAACTGTCAGTAGCAGAGGAGATCTTCCTTGCATGGGGTCAGCCTTGCTGCAATCTCTTATCTCCTTCCAACGCAAAGTGCAGCGAGTTCTTCGCTCTGATTCCTTCACCTGGGGAAATCCCCAGAGGCGCTGTAGTCCATGCTTGGCCCCCCGGGCTTCTATATGCTTATCTTCCATTGCCACTCATTCCAAAGTTTCTTCAAAAAGCTTGCCGATTGCAGTGCAAAGTGATTCTCATTGTCCCGTTTTGGCCTCATCAGGTTTGGTTCCCATTCCGTTGGTCTCATCTCTTAGCTCCCCCGTGGGTTCTGGATCCCTGCCCGGATCTAATCTCCCATCCGTCGGGGGCATGTCTGCCCGATCTGGGCAGCCTCAAGCTGACAGCTTGGTTGCTCCAGTTCCGTTAATTGCCAGGACTCCCGGTCTTTCATCCCCGGTAAAATCCATTCTGGTGGCTTCTCCTAAAGACTCCACTATGAAACTTTATTGCAGTAAATGGAAGTGCTTTTCCATTTAGGTCTCTCAGAGAAAAATAGATCCCTTTAAAGCCCCTGTTCCAGCGGTGTTGGATTTAATGTCTGGCATTTTTCAGCAAGGAGCTAGTTCCTCCACAGTGACAGTACAATTGGCAGTCCTTTCCAGTTTTCACGTTGGTGAAGACAACGTGGCCTTAGCCTCCTCTAGGCTGTGTAAGGCTTTTCTTAAAGGTACTTTTCTGTTACGTCCACCTGTCAAGGATTCAGTGTCTCCTTGGGACCTTAATTTTGTTTTACAGGCATTGGTGGCTCCTCCTTTCGAACCTGCAGCTTTGGTGGACTTGAAATTTTTGTCCTGGAAGACTGCTTTCCTAGTCACCATTACATCTGCTAGGAGGGTGTCTGAGCTTTAAGCTCTGTCTGCTGTGCCTCCGTATTTGGTCTTCTACAAGGATAGGGTCTCCCTCCGTACTAATCCTTCCTTCTTACCTAAAGTGGCATCTGAAGCAAACATAAACCAGTCCATTAATCTGCCCGTTTTCTTTCCTAACTTCCAAAATAACGATGAATACAAGCTCCATTAGTTAGATGTTCATAGACAGCTTCGTTTTTATCTTCGTAGAACGAAGTATTTCCGCAAGACTGACCAATTGTTTGTTTCCTTTTCCAAAGCATTTATGGGAAAAGCTATTTCTAAAGTTTCTTTGGCCAGATGGATCACTCTTTGTATTTCAGATGCCTACAAAGCAAAAGGCTCATCTTCTGGTATTGTTAAGGCTCTCTCTACTAGGTCCATGGCGACCTCTGCTGCTTTTTGGTTTAGGGTGCCTTTGAACGATATTTGTGCAGTAGCGACCTGGGCCAATTCACATACCTTCTTTTCCCATTACAAATTAGATCTGCTTTCGAGGGGTAGAGCATCCTTTGGCGTTGCGATGCTCAGGAATATCCTTCCATAAGGGCCTCCCAGGATCAGAGTAGCTGGGGACTCTGTCCCACAGGTTGCAGATAAAATGAAGTTAACTACTTCAGTTAAAGAAGTTATGTACTCACCTTAACGTTCCATCTGAGTAGTTATACTTAATTTTTCTACAACACTTCCTCCCTCTGTCCCCCGGACCTTGTCCTGTCTTTTCAGGTTTGGTTCATTGGGCTGAGTTGCTTATGTTAGTTGCAGCAAATTTGATCTGAGGAAAGAGAGAATATTGTAGGGCATTATGGGTAAGGGGAGGAGCTCGGAGCTTGGAGAAGATGCTAGAAAAAAAAAGTTGCCGGCTCTGATCAGATATGGATCCGTATACCCACAGATTGCAGAAAAATGAAGTGTAACTACTCAGATGGAATGTTATGATGAGTACATAACTTTTTATTTGACGTATTCAACTCATTGTGTTAACACAGATGTTTATAGGTTCATAGGGTGGTCCTAGGCTATCGGCCCTAGGGCCTATACAAGCCTAGCCATAACAATTCACTGGATATTTCATCCCACAATATTTACTTCTCTGGACCCCTGTCTAGCAGGGCGAATACCATGATCCCCAGGGTGAATTTCCTATCTCCTATCCAATCATCAAGGTTCCTTTTGAAGAGGGCCAAGGAGGCGCTCTGCTTGACATGTATGGGCAGTTTATTCGAGTATGGGGAGTCCCTGGGTCAGGAACCTATCCCTCCACCATGTTTTGTTCACTGTGATGACAAGGTTTAGATCCCTGGAGCGTGTGGCTCTGAGGGATTGGGATTTCTTTAAGTGGAGCATGTATAACAGCTTTGGGTTTGACATGACCTTGTAGCTTTCAACGCTGATGCTCTTCTTGCAGAGATCAGAGCAATGACTAACACTGTTTTTTCAAGTTAAGAACTTCAATTCAGTCTAATGAGCTTGTTCAAATATAAAACTGTGCAACTTTCACTAGAAAGAAATAATTCCAAACAGAAGTTACCCATCTTCTAGGTGGAAGGATATGAAAAGCCCCTTTCAAAAACTGTTTTGATCAAGATTAAGTAGAAAGGGGGATTCTAAAGGCAGACAAGCAGAGATGGCAGACCGCTTAATCTTGAGAGAAGAGTAAATAAGGCTACAAATACTGAAGAACCAATCAGGGGGCATCTAAGCCTTAAGGTTCCTGGATCTTATTTTGGCATCAACTCCAAAAATGTTCACTTACCCATATGGGATTTTCTAGCAGCAAGTTTCTTAACCTCCTTAATACCTGCGACATGTACTAAGAAATAAGGTGCCTAAAAGGTATTAAACTATAGCAGCAGTCAACTAAAGATGCCCCAGGTTGAGGGGCATCAAAACACCCCATCTTCAGTTAAGTCCAGTCTTCGTGTTTCACTGTTGCAGTCATCACATTTGGGTTATCCTTCCAGGGGTAGCCCTCAGTAGGCCCGAATACCAGAGGCTTAGTATTTCTGCATCGGTTGCTGTCGCTCCAGGACTGACATCAGGTCGTCAGTGGTATAAATTCAGGCAGCTGAAGCCATTACATCAGTCTTTTTGCTGAGGAGCCCGAAGCAGATGTTCTTCGTGTTTCACTTTTGCAGTCATTACATTTGGGTAATCTGCTGGCAGGTTGCCCTCAGTCGGCCTGAATTCCAAAGTCTTGGGTCCTGCGTCTGTTGCGGTCTTCTCTTCCATGACGTCAGGTCATCAGGGGTATAAAACTTGCAGCCGACGCCATTTTCTTTAGTCTTTCTTGCTACGCAGTGCCTGAAGTAGAAGCATTTCGCAAGTGCTGGTCAGTCGACTGCTTAAATATTGAGTTTCAGAACCAAAGTCTTCACTAAAGCCAAGTACCCCGTTGGGGAAACTTTTTTTCTTGCTTTTTACCGATATCAGAAAAAGTTAATAATTGTGTTACTTGTGGGAAACAAATACCTCATAAGGATTTCCATTTATACTGCATTCCTTGTCTAGGCCCTGATCACAACGTGCCTGACTGTCGGTTTTGTGCTAGATTTAACCAACGCACTATTATGCGTCGGTATATTTTTGCATCAAAGTATTTTGGAAATAGATTTAACTACCCAGAAATGTCGTCTGATAGCAATCTGACTACCGGAGTACATAAAAAAACACAAAGAAAAGCACAGGGAAAGGCAGTAGAGATCCAAAACAGATGAAGCTTCTAAGCAGTTCGGTACTCAGACGCTTCTGCAGCCCCTGATACCCGCTACCTTAGTCGCAGGCCTCTACCGACACCAATGTGGAGTCTGGCATGCCGCAGGATACTCAAGGTATTGGACTGATGGATGTATCTCCCTTGGATGAGTCCGGAGCCGCTGAGCAGGCACCTGCTTCTAAGGGTGCATTCAGACCTCAACATTTGTATATCAAACCGACAGCTGCAAAACCAAAGACAAAAGCAACTTCTAAAACTAAAAACCAGACACATGAGCCATGTGCACAGGCCTCTATGCCTAAAAAACAGATGATCAAAATGGCTGAAGACCTTATTACCTTGATCAGAGGTACCCATCCCCCTCCACATAAGAGGCCTAGGCAAGACACTGATTATGAATCTTCAGATCAGGTTTCTATTTCTTCTGATCAGGAATTATCTATACCTCCCTATGAGGATTCTGATGCTGAGGAGTCTATTCCATCTGCTTTTCTTCCTGAGGATTATTCATTTGGAGAAACTTTGCATACTTTGAGGGAGTATTTTCACTGGGAGAGTCAAGACTTCTCAGAATCAAGAGGCTCAGGGATTTCCTTCTCCCTCAGCACAAGCCTTTAGCCATTTCCCCTGTTTTAGACATTGTGGATGATGTGTTCGGAGTCAAGCTTGTCCCCTGACTCCATGCTTCCAGCTCCCAGTAAGCCTGACATATATTACAGGGTCCCTGACTCTCATAAATTTTTTATTTAGAAACCCTGCTGCTGATCCTGAAACCATTTCACAGTGCCCAAAGGGAGTTAAGGCCTCAACAGCAAAAAATCCTACCCCCTCTGACAGAGATTCAAGGGCACTGGACAGATGTTGCATCTGCAACCTTGGTAATCAGGGCCTTAAACTGTCAATTCCATATGCTTAAGTACAAACAACATGTTATGGGATTGCTGAAACAGAAAATGATTATTTCAGAATGTGCAGAAAATAAAGAATTGCAGGAATTATTGCATGCAGCTGAACAAGTTGGAAACCATACTTTGCAATGTGGTTTTGATTCTTTAGAGGCCTCCTGGAGGGCCACAGTCACTGGAACTGTGATTAGGTGGCATGCCTGGTTAAAGGAACAATTTGCTTGATCATGTTAAAGCTAAATTGTTAGATGCACCTTTACAGCATGATTTTCTGTTTGGTATTAAGGCAGAAGAGGTTTTAAAGAAAATGGAAGACAAAGCAAGCTAAGTCTATGCAAACTATTAAAGACTTCGTACAAGTGCAGCTACCAAGATTCAGTAGACACTGGCCTACAAACAGTTGGTCCTTTCCTGTGTCAGACAGAGTTCAAAGGAGCAAATCTAGACACCCTAAGGGTTCCAGATACCAGGTGCAAGACTCGTATAGGTCAAAGCAATGGGGCGCATCCACCTCCAAATCTTGGGGAGATAAAGCGCAAACCTACAGAAAGCAATCCCAATGACTTCCCTCTGCCTACACCAAGCACTTATCTTTTGGCAGCACCCATAGGGGGAAAATTAGCACTTTTTGCTCAAAATTGGCAGTTGTTAACCCAGCAGAAGTGGATACTGAACATCGTATCACAGGGATATATAGATTCCATTTCCACACTCTGCCAATGGCAAATGGTTGGCCAGATCTGCCAAAAAATCAATCTGCAGAGGCACAGAAACCGGTTACGTCACTCATGGATATGAGGGCTATTCATACAGTACCAGAACAGGAAAAAGGACAAGGTTTTTACTCGACTGTTCTTGGCACCCAGAAAGGACAAGGCCTGGCGGCCAATACTGGATTTATCGATTTTGAACATATTCCTGGATATTCCAAAATTCAAAATGCTGACTTTGCAGCAACTTCTGCCCATGCTGGGCAAGAATGCTTGGCTGGTGACTTTAGACCTAAAAGAGGCATGCCTGCATGTCCCAATAAGACAGTCGTGTAGAAGATACCTCAGATTTAAGGCTGGCTTAATGCATTACCAATTCTCTGCACTGCCCTTTGGCTTATCTACTGCGCCCAGGATCTTCACAAAGTGCCTGGCACCAGTAATTGCATTTTGCAGACAAGTATTCAAATATATCCTTACTTAGATGACTGTCTCATTCAAGCAGAGAACAAGGACACACTTCGACACCTGGCGTTTGTGAAAAGGCTTCTCACATGCCTAGGGTTCACAATAAACAAAAAGAAATAACAAGTGGTCTCTCTCAAAAGATAACATTCCTGTGTGCAAGCTTGAATGCAACTGCCCAGATGGCTTACCTCACGCCAGACAAAAGCAACTGACTACTTACTTCAAACTGATGGCAATAATAGCACAGTCTTCTGAAAGACAAATTCTGCAGGCTCTGGGCTTCATGGCATCCTGCATCCTACTAATTCCATATGCAAGACTGCATATGAGGAAACTTCAGTGGTACCTAAAAAGTTTATGGAGTCAACATTCACAGTCTGGAAACAATGGATGTTCATCTTGTTACACTGCTGCAGTCATTACACTTGGGTTATCCTGCCGTCAGGCTGTTCCCCAGTCAGCCTAAGTTCCAAAGTCTTGGTCCGGCGTCTGTTGCTGTCGCCTCCTCCCTGACGTCAGTGTGACAGGGGTATATAAGATGCAGCAGACGCCATTTTCTTCAATCTTTCTTGCCGCGTGGTGCCCGAAGCAAAAGCTGTTCGCAAGTGCTGGTCGGCCGACTCCTGAAATGTTCATTCCGAATCCAGAACCGAAGTCTTCTACAAAGCTAAGTATACCCCGTTGGGGAAACTTTTTCTTGCATCAGACCGATGTCAGTAAAAGTTAATAACTGTATTTCTTGTGGGCAGCAAATACCTCATAAGGATTTCCATTCTTACTGTATCCGATGCCTAGGCCCAGACCACAATGTCACTGGTTGTCAGTTTTGTGCTAGGTTTAACAAGCGCACTATTAAACGTCTGTTTGATTTTGCCCGACATTATTTTGGCAGAAAATTAAATTACATCATGCCGTCGGAACTTCCGATGACTGGAATTCATAAAAAGCACAAAGACAAGGCCAGGCATCTGAGGCCCAAAACTGACGAAGCCTCTTCTAGACCAGTCACCGGTTCTTTGGTTTTCAGCGAGGCGCCTTCGCAGCCCCTGATGACAGCGTCTGCAGAGCCGCAGGCCGCCTCCGACTCCCACGTGGAGATGGTTGGGCCTTCGGACGCACAAGTTTTTCAGCCTACCGAGCAACCCGCAGCTTCAGTGGGTGTCTTCAGACCTGCTCAGTTAAGCATTAAACCCTCTGCTAAGTCTAAGCTTCCTTTAAAAACAAAAAAACAAATGCAGCATTCTCCAGCACAGGCCTCCATGCTTAAGAAACAAATGCTCAAAATGGCTGAAGACCTAATCACTCTCGTCAGGGGGTCCCATCCCCCACCTGATAAAAGGCCTAGACAGGATGCAGACTGACTCATCCGACCAGGTGTCCATTTTTTCAGATTCATCCTCAGACCTAGGATATTCTTTGCCCCCTTATGAGGATTCTGATGCTGAGGAATCAATTCCATCAGCCTCTCCGCCCGAGGATTACTCCTTTGGGGAAACCTTACATACCATGAGGGAGCATTTCCATTGGGAAGGCCAGAATTACTCAGAATCCAAGAAAAGGCTCAGAGACTTCCTTTTATTACCTCAACACAGACCCCTTGCTGTTCCGCCAGTGTTGGATATTGTGGATGATGTGTATACTGAATCCAGCTTAAATCTTGATTCCTTACCTCCAGCTCCAGATACTACAAAGTCCCTGACTCTCAAATTTCTGTATAAAAGCTCTGTTGCTGACCCTGAAACTATTTCTCAGGGACCCAGAGGGGTTAAGGCCTCATCAGCAAAGAATCCAGTTCCCTCTGACAGATTCCAGAGCATTAGACAGATGGGGAAAGAAAGTATATACGTCTGCAACTTTAGCAATGAGAGCCTTAAATTGCCAGTTTCACATGCTAAAATATCAGCAATTTTTGATGTCTCTGTTGAAACAAAAAATGCTTCCAGATTCAGATCCTCCTAATTTTAAAGAAATGCAGGATTTATTGCATGCTGCTGAACAAGTGGGAAAACATACTTTGCAATGTGGTTTTGATTCTTTAGAGGCCTCCTGTAGAGCAGCAGTTGCAGGCTCTGTCATTAGAAGACATGCTTGGTTAGAAGAACATACGTTACCAGATCATGTTAAAGCAAAATTATTGGATGCACCTTTGCAGCAGGATGTGTTTGGAGTTAAGGCAGAAGAGGTATTAAAGAAAATGGAGGATAAGGCAAAATCTATGCAAACAGTGAAGGATTTCTTACTGGTTCAGCCTCCTCAATTTAGCAGAAATTGGCCAACAAAGAATTGGTCCTTTCCAGTTACAGGCAGACCTCAAAGGGGCAGATAGACGTCCAAGAGGTAGAGGTCAACCACAAGGTCCTTACAGGCCTAGACAGTGGGCTGCATCAGGCCAGGAAGATGGGGAAGACAGGCCCCAAACATATAAAAAGCAGCCCCAATGACTTCCCACTACAGCTATAAAAAAAAAAAAAGCTCTCTTGGCAGCCCCCTTGGGAGGAAAACTGGCACGTTTCTATCACAATTGGCATATGATCAACAAAGACAAATGGGTTCTCAATATTGTATCTCAAGGGTTACAGGTTCCACTTTCACACTCTGCCAAGGTTAAAAGGAATGCCAAATCTGCCACCAAATCCATGGGCAGAGGCTCAAAAACAAATTACAGCACTCATGGACACGAGCTATTCAAAAGGTACCACCGCACAGGAACAAGGACAAGGATTTTACACAAGACTCTTTCTGGTTCCCAGAAAAGACAAAGACTGGATCTTTCTTCTCTAAACACTTACCTGGATGTTCCGAAATTCAAAATGTTGACATTACAGCAGCTTCTTCCCATGTTGGGCAAGCATGCTTGGCTCGTGACCTTGGACCTGAAGGAGGCATACCTGCATGTCCTTATCAGACAAAACTGCAGAAGATACCTCAGATTCATAGCTGGTTCAATGCACTATCAATTCTCTGCACTGCCCTTTGGCTTATCTACTGCGCCCAGGGTATTCACAAAGTGCCTGGCACCAGTAATTGCATTTTGCAGACAGAAAGGAATCCAGATTTACCCATACCTGGACGACTGCCTGATTCAAGCGGAGAGCAAGAACATTCTTCTAAAGCATTTGGCGTTTATAAAAAAATTAAGTTGCCTGGGGTACGCAGTAAACGAAAATAAATCAAAACTAGTGCCATCACAAGAGATAATATTCCTGGGTGCCAGCTTGAACACAACGGCCCAGATGGCTTATCTCACGCCAGACGAGCAAGGACAACTTACTCAGTACTATCAGTTGATGGCAACAAAGACCCAACTCCCTGCAAGAAAAATTCTGCAGGCCTTGGGTTACATGGCATCTTGCATACTAATTCCATACGTCACACTGCATATGAGGAAACTACAATGGTACCTAAAGTGTATGGTCTCAACACTGTCAAAGTTTGGAAACAGTTATACCACTAATTCCTTGCCTTCAACAGGAGTTTCGATGGTGGACTCAAGCTGGTCACCTCAACAAGGGACAGCCTTTTACTCAACCCACAGCCAGGCAAACACTGACAACAGATGCATCGGATTACGCCTGGGGGAGCACACATGGCAGGAAAATGTATTCAGGACAAGTGACCCACAGAACAAAGGCATCTTCACATCAATCAGAGAGGCTAGCTGTACAAAATGCCCTTATAGTTTTCAAGGACCTTGCTGCATCCAGGACAACTACTACTACTAAAGACAGACAACACCACAGTTATGTGGTACATAAACAAGCAAGGGGGCACTCACTCCTACCCCCTCTGCAGACAAGCCATGACCTTGTGGAACACAGCTCTAAACTATCAAGTTTATCTGCAAGCACAGTTCCTGCCAGGAGAGAAAAACACACTGGCAGATGACTTGAGCAGAAACATCATGGATCCCCACGAATGGGAATTTAATCCACAAATATTCAGAATGATGACACAGAAATGGTGGAGCCCGGACATAGATCTGTTTGCATCCCCAATGAACTGCCAGCTACAGAAATTCTGCACAAGGAGTTACCATCCACAAGCATGGAAAGTGGATGCCCTCTCATTCAGCTGGAAAAACCTTCAAGTATACGCTTTCCCTCCACTACCTTTCCTTCCAAAGGTACTCATAAAAGCCAGGCAAGAAGAGCCAAAGATTATCCTGATTGCACCAGACTGGTCACGCCAGCACTGGTACCCAATCTTAAAAAACTTAACACAAGGACCACCCTGGATTTTGCCTCAAATCCCACATCTGCTGACTCAGCACAACAATCACAGCCCGCTAAAGACCTTAAACCTAGCTGCATGGAAAATTCCTTAGTCAAGCAAGCAATGCCTCTCTCCAAAGCTGTTATGGATGTCATTCTGGAGGCCAGAAGGTCTAGTACCAGGAAAACCTATTTGGATAAATGGAAGGGATTCTGTGCTTGGAACCAGGCTCACAGCCTTGACCTTCTTGCCCCAAACATTCCTCAGATTCTACAATATTTAACTTAGATGCTGGACAAAGGCCTCTCCTTTTCATCCATCAAGATCCGCGCCTCTGCCATCTCTGCTCATTACAACACGGATCCACCAATTTTCGCTAATCCTTTGCTAAAACAGTACCTCAGAGGGGCTAAAAACATAAGACCGCCCCATAGAGCACCTACTCCAACTTGACCTCAACTTTGTTTTGGAAAAATTAACTTTACCTTCTTTTGAGCCAGCTAACACAGCAGAATTAAAATATATCTCTTGGAAAACTGCTCTGCTCCTGGCAATAACATCAGCACGAAGAGTTTCAGAATTACAGGCACTAATGGCAGTGGAACCTTTCCTCATTTTCCAACAGGACAGGGTGTCTTTAAGAACTAACCCTACGTTTATGCCAAAGGTAGTATCTAGTGTGTGTCTAAACCAAAACTATTCACTTGCCAGCTTTTTATCCAAAACCACAGAATAAAGGGGAGAGACTACTGCATTCTTTGGACATTCACAGGCAGTTACGCTTCTACTTGGACAAAACCAAAGCTTTCAGAAAATCTGAGAAATGATTGGTAGCATATGCTGCAGGAGCACAGAGAAAAGCCATTTCAAAACGTACTATTTCAAAATTGATAGGACATTGTATACGTTTCTGCTGTACACACCATGGAAAACCTGTACCTAGCAGCATTAGCTCACTCCACCAGGGCAACAGCCACTTCAACTGCCTACCTCAGAGGAGTACCTACCAAGGATAATTTGGAAGCAACAACATGGAGATGTTCATCGTGTTTCACTGTTGCAGTCATGACTGTAGGGTTCTCCCCTGCCGGCAGGCAGTCCTTGGTTGGCCAGAATCCCAAAGTCTGGGTCCGGCGTCGGCTGTTCAGCCATGCTCCTTGACGTCAGAGCGCCAGGAGTACAAAGCTGACGGCCAACGCCATGTTCTCCAGTCTTTCTTGCCGTGTGGTGATAGCAGATGTCCTTCAAGAATGCAACTGCAGTCCTTACATATGGGTTGTCCTGCCTCAGGCAGCCCTCGGTCGGCCGGATTCCAAAGTCTGGGTCCGGCGTTGGCTGATGTCGCCTCCTCCCCGACGTCAGAGCGGCTGGGGTATAAAAGCATCAGCCGACGCCATCTTCCTCTGTCTTTCTTGCCGCACGGTGCCCGAAGCAGAAGCAGTTCGCAAGTGCCGGTCAGTCAGCTCCTGTGTTTTACATATCCGAAGTCATCAAAAAGCTAAGTACCCCGTTGGGGAACCTTTTCTTGCCTCAGCCGATGTCAGAAAAAACTGAAAAAGTTAATAACTGTTTGTCTTGTGGTAAACAAATACCTCATAAGGACTTCCATTCTTACTGCCTCCCCTGCCTTGGCCCAGACCACGACGTCTCGGCCTGTGCCGCCTGTGCTTGCTTCAATAAGCGCACTCAGGCGCTGGGCAGAGTTTGCTGAAGACTTTTTTGGCGATAAATACTCTTATAACATGCCGTCGGAACAACCGACACCACATATTTCCAAAAAACGGAAAGACCGGGGCCGACATTCTCGGCCCGCGACTTCCACCGACACCACGCCAAAAACTACCGCGAGTCCATCGGTCTCTTCTGAGGCGGTTGTTCCGCCGCACCGGACCGACTACGCTGCTTTACTGATCACTCCGGCCCCGGAGCCTGCGCCGGTGCCGGTTGTTGATTTTCCCCCAGAAACTGAAGCCCAAGATTTGCCTGAGACCATACTCGTGGACAAGGTGACGCCAGCACGTGGGGCAGCTAGGCCCCCTATGTCTATCAAGGCCTACACACGTGCTAAGGCTGCCAACCAGGCTAAGTCTCACCCTCCTAAAGCTTTGCCTCAGCCCACTACTGATAAACAAATTATGACCTTAGCTGCAGATTTAATTTCCTTAATCAGAGGCTCTCAGGCCCATCCTGACAGAGGTTCTCAGCCACCTTCTGACAAAAGGCCCAGGGTTGAGCATACAAGACACCCTTTCTTCAGATGAAGCCTCTGGTGACTGTGATCACTCAGATACCCAGGAAGAGTCCTTCCAGGTCTACGAGGATTCTGATGCGGAGGACTCTATTCCTTCTGCCTCTCCTCCTGAGGATATTTCTTTTGGGGAAATTCTCCATTCCATGAGAGAGCATTTTTAGTGGCAAGGTCAGGAATTCTCCGACTCCAGGAAGCGGCTTCATACCTTCCTTAAGCTTCCCCAACACAGGCCTTTAGCTATCCCCTCCAGTGATGTCCTTCAAGAATGCAACTGCAGTCATAACATATGGGTTGTCCTGCCTCAGGCAGCCCTCGGTCGGCCGGATTCCAAAGTCTGGGTCTGTCGTCGGCTGATGTCGCATTTCTCTCCGACGTCAGAGCGGCTGGAGTACATAAGCATCAGCCGACGCCATTTTCTCCAGTCTTTCTTGCTGTGCGGTGCCCGAAGCAGAAGCAGTTCGCAAGTGCCGGTCAGTCAGCTCCTGTATTCTTCGAATCCGAAGTAATCAAAAAAGCTAAGTACCCCGTTGGGGACCTTTTCTTGCCTCAGCCGATGTCAGAAATTACTGAAAAAGTTAACAATTGTCTGTCTTGTGGTAAACAAATACCTCATAAGGATTTCCACTCTTACTGTCTTCCTTGCCTTGGCCCAGACCACGACGTCTCGGCCTGTGTCGCCTGTGCTCGCTTCAATAAGAGCACTCTTAGGCGCCGGGCGGAATTCGCTGAAGACTTTTTTGGCGATAAATTTGTTTATACAATGCCATCGGAACTTCCCACATCGCAGACACCTAAGAAACGAAAAGACCGGGACCGACATCCTCGGCCCGCGTCTACCACCGACTCCACGCCAAAACCTACCGCGAGTACTCCGGTTCCCCCTGAGACTGTTATTTCACCGCTCCGAACCAAAGACACCGCATTACCGACACCTCCGATACCGGAGGCAACACCGACGCCAGTTATAGATTTTCCTCCGGATACTGAAACCGAGGAAATGCCCGAGACCATTGCTGTGGATAAGGTCACTCCTGCACGTGGAGCTGCTAGGCCTCCTATGGCCATGTCTATTAAGGCCTACACACGTGCTAAGGCAGCCAGCAAGACCAAGCACCTTACTGCTAAGGCCTTACCTCAGCCTACTCCTGAAACACAAATCATGACTATGGCCGCAGACTTAATTTCCATGATTAGAGGTTCACAGGCCCATCCTGAGAGAGGATCCCAGCCTCCTCCTGATAAGAGGCCCCGGGTTGAACCCTCTGACCCTATCCCTTCAGATGAAGATTCTGAGGACTCTGTTCACTCCGATGGCCAGGAAGAGCTCTTCCAGACCTATGAGGACTCTGATGCAGAGGATTCCATCCCCTCGGCCTCCCCTCCTGAGGATATTTCTTTTGGGGAAGTTCTGCATACCATGAGGGAACATTTTAAGTGGCAAGGCCAGGAATATTCTGATTCCAGAAAGCGCCTTCGAACCTTCCTTAAAAAGCCCCAACACAGGCCCCTGGCTATTCCTCCTGTGCTTGATGTTTTGGATGACCTATACTCGGACTCAAGTGTTACCCCGGATACTCTTCCTCCTGCCCAGCCAAGCCAGCCAGATATTATAGGGTCCCAGAAACACATTCTCATTTCTTTAGGGCCCATGCTGTTGATTTAGAAACTATTTCTCAGGCACCTAAAGGGGTTTCTGCATCCACCTCCAAAAATCCCTTGCCTTCCAACAGGGGAGCTAGGTCATTAGAGAGATGGGGGAAAAAGGTCTACACCTCCACTACTTTGTCTACGAGAGCTCTGAATTGCCTCTTTCATATGTTTCAATATCAGGATTACCTGTTAGATGATTTACAGAAAACATTGGCCTCTCCTGAACCTTTAGACAGGAAGTCTTTGCAGGAAGCTGTACATAATTCTCAGCAAGTCAGCAATCATTTTCTGCAGTGTGGATATGATGCATTGGAAGCTTCATGTAGGGCAGCTATGACGGGGGCGGTCATTCGTAGACATGCATGGTTAAAAGAACAACTTCTACCAGATCATGTTAAGGCAAAACTTCTTGATGCACCTTTGGAAAAGAACAAGCTTTTTGGTACTAATGCTAAAGATGTGTTAAAGTCCATCAAGGAAAAAGCAAAATCAGTTCAGACAGTCAAAGATTTCCTCCAGGTTCAGCCACCCAGATTCAGCAGGAATTGGCCTTCTAAAAACTGGTCCTTTCCTAATCCTGAAAGCTTTCAAAGGGGTAAAAACAGGCGTGGCCGAGGAAGAGGACAATACAGAGGTTCTTACAGGGGACGACAATGGCAACCAGCAAACCAAAGAAGAGACACGGGGTCTCCCCTGCCCCACAGGGACAATCTCAATGACTTTCTTCTACTTCCGCTGACCAAGGAGCAAATAGAAGCTCCCTTGGGTGGAAAATTATCTCTGTTTTCAGACAATTGGCACAGATTGACAAAGGACAAATGGATTTTGGACATTATAGACCAAGGTTACAGGTTCCACTTTCATACCTTACCAAGAAAACAAGGCATGCCAAACCTACCACAAAACCAGAGGGCAGAGGCTATCAAGCAAATTTCTCTGCTTGCTCAGATCAAAGCAATAGAAAGAGTTCCACAATAAGAACAAGGCCAGGGGTTTTACTCAAGACTGTTCCTTGTTCCAAGAAAAGAAACTCAATGGAGACCAATACTGGATTTGTCCGCATTAAACACTTTTCTCATAGTACCAAAGTTCAAAATGCTGACTCTACAGCAACTCCTTCCCATGCTGGGCAAGGGGTCTTGGCTGATTACTCTGGACCTCAAGGAGGCATACCTGCATGTCCCTATCAGACACAGCTGCAGAAGATACCTCAGGTTTCTTGCAGGGCCAGAGCATTATCAATTCTCAGCATTGCCATTTGGCTTATCTACTGCGCCCAGAGTATTTACAAAATGCCTGGCTTCAGTAATTGCTCATTGCAGGCTCCAGGGGATCCAAATATACCCTTACCTGGACGACTGCCTTATACAAGCGGACAGCAAGCAAGCCTAGACAAAAAACTTGAATTATGTAATTTACTTACTACAGGCTTTGGGATACACAACTTACAAAAATCAAGACTACTGCCATCCCAACAAATAATTTTTCTAGGAGCCAAACTAGACACAGAATCACAAATGGCTTACCTCACAGAAGAGAAGCAAGAACAATTACCACATTACTTCAAAAGCCTTGCAAAGCTCACCTAGATGACTGCAAGGAAAATCCTGCAGGCCCTGGGTTTCATGGCATCTTGTATTCTACTGATTCCACTGGCAAGACTACACAAGAGAAAACTGCAATGGTACCTAAAAAGTCTATGGTCTCAACACAGCCACAACTTAGAAGCAATTATCACCCTCATCCCATGTCTAAAAAGGGAATTTTTGTGCTGGGCCCAAGCAAGCCAGTCAAACAAAGGTATGCCTTTCAACAAACCTCAAACAAGCCAAACCATTACAACGGACGCCTCAGACCATGGATGGGGGGCGCACATGGAAGGCAGATGCATTCAAGGGCAATGGACTCCCCCAGGAAGTACATCTACACATCAATCAAAAAGAGATGTTAGCAGTAATTCATGAAATCGAGGCCTTCAGAAAATATCTTCAACAAGGCCATCTGCTAATAAAGACAGACAACACCACTGTTATGTGGTACATAAACAAGCAGGGAGGTACTCATTCTTACCCCCTTTGCAGACTAACAATGACTCTTTGGGAAAAGTCCTTGAAACTGAACATACAGCTGCAATCCCCGTTTGTTCCGGGCAGGGACAATGTTCTGGCGGACAGTCTAAGCAGAAACATCCTGGACCCACACGAATGGATGTTGCATCCAGACATTTTTGCTCAAATAACTCCTGCATGGGGGAGCCCGGACATAGATCTCTTTGCCTCCCACCTCAACCATCATCTGAAAAAGTTCTGCTCGAGGACACACCATCCACAAGCCTGGAGAATAGATGCTCTCTCATTCAGCTGGAACTCTCTAACAATCTATGCATTCCCACCTTAATGACCAAGGTGTTACTGAAGATCAAAGCAGAGCAACCGAAAGGCATCTTAATAGCTCCAGATTGGCCAAGACAGCACTGGTATCCATTACTAAGGAGCATAACTTGCACCAACCCGTGGCCCCTGCCTCATTGGCCTCTACTCTTGACTCAGCACAATTACAGGACGGTTCATCCCAACCTGCAAACTCTGCAGCTGACAGCCTGGAGGGTTCCATGATTTCTACCCATATCTCTCTTTCCAAGGAAGTTCAACAAATATTATTGGAAGCACGCAGACCTTCTACCAGAAAGACTTATTCAGCCAAATGGAAGAGATTCAACATCTGGAATGCCAACAAGGGACAGGATGCATCAGTAATGAGCATCCCACAGATACTGGAAT
Organism: Protopterus annectens; assembly: GCF_019279795.1. NCBI lineage: Eukaryota > Metazoa > Chordata > Ceratodontiformes > Protopteridae > Protopterus > Protopterus annectens. The sequence continues at coordinate 1,399,300,745 of NC_056737.1, forward strand.
ACTTGGCAGAAATGCTGCATAATGGACTTTCCTATTCTTCCATAAAAATACACGCTTCAGCAATTTCAGCATCATACAACACTGATCCTCCTGTGTTTTCACATCCTTTACTAAGGCAATTTCTAAGAGGGATAAAGAATATCAAGCCTCCCAGAAAACCACCAGTGCCTGCATGGGACCTTAACTTCATGTTGGAAAAATTAACTCTTCCTCCTTTTGAACCAGCAGCATCTTCAGAATTGCAATTCCTTTTCTGGAAAACAGTTTTTCTGTTGGCAATTACCTCAGCAAGAAGAGTTTCGGAGATACAGGCCCTCATGGCAGTACATCCATTTCTCATTTTTCATCAGGACAGGGTTTCTTTAAGAACCAATCCTTCTTATGCCAAAAGTGATATCCAGGGTGTCTCTAAATCAAGCAATTCACCTGCCCACCTTCTTCCCCAATCCTCAAAATAAAGGGGAAAAGCTGCTGCACACTTTGGACACACACAGACAACTACGCTACTACTTGGACAGAACAAAGGCCAACAAAGTCTGACCAACTATTTGTAGCATACGCTCCTGGAGTGCAAGGAAAGGCAATTTCCAAACAAACAATTTCAAAATTGATTGGACATTGCATCAGATTCTGTTATTCTTTCCATGGAAAGGGTGTGCCAGCCAATATCAGGCCACACTCCACCAACCTCCACCGCCTTCCTAAGAGGGGTGGCTACAAAGGACATTCTAGAAGCTGCTACATGGAGCTCCGTGCATACATTTTCCAAGCACTACCACCTGCCTTTATATTCCAGATCCCGAGCAGGCTTTGCTTCGGCAGTCCTGCAGGGCATTTTAGCTACACCATCCTTATCTTAGAGCCTACCACCCCCAGCTTGGCTATGGTATTCAACCCATATGCAAGGACTGCAGTTGCATTCTTGAAGGACATAGTACAGTTTTGTACCTACCATAAATGTAGATGTCCGATAGATATGCAACTGCAGTCGGGTTTTCCCTCCCTCCTACCTCTCTGTGTATTGGGTCCACTTCCCTCCTTTTATTCTTAGCTGGGGATATCTGTTATGGTGTATCTGTTTATTGCTATTGTGTTTGTCTAGAATTTTTATCCAGTTCTAAATTTAGCCTTCCTTGGAGGGCACCTGGCATCTGGGGCAAGAAACACTGAGGAAGATGGCGTCGGCTGATGCTTTTATACCCCAGCCGCTCTGACGGGGAGTAGGCGACATCAGCGGACGCCGGACCCAGACTTTGGAATCCGGCCGACCGAGGGCTGCCTGAGGCAGGACAACCCATATGTAAGGACTGCAGTTGCATATCTATCGGACATCTACATTTATGGTAGGTACAGAACTGTACTTTCGCAAGTGCCGGTCGGCTGACTCCTGACAATCTTTTCTGAACAAACTTCAGTCCAAAGACTTTCTTCTCCTACTCAAAGCTAAGTACCCCGTTGGGGAAACTTTTTTCTTGCTCCAGTCCGATGTCAGAAAAAGTTAATAATTGTATTTCATGTGGGAAGCAAATACCTCATAAGGATTTTCATTCTTACTGTATTCCTTGCTTAGGCTCTAACCACGACGTAGCTAGTTGTCGGTTTTGTGCTAGATTCAATCAACGTACAGTTAAACGAAGGTACGATTTTGCATTTCATTACTTCGGTAGGCGTTTTAATTTCAAAATGTCTTCTGATACGGTTCCGGCTACCGGAGTTCACAAACGACGCAAGGACAAAGACGGGCCTCAGAGGTCCAAATCTGACTATATCGCACAAGCAGAGCCAGCTTCAGGTTCGGCCGTCAGTGAGGCGCTTTTGCAGCCCCTGCCGTCGGCCATTTTGGAACTGATGGCCGAAACGGACTCCCATGTGGAGCCAACTAGGCCTTTGAATATTTCAATTGCAGGACCTTCGGACAATGCTCCTTTGGATGGGTCCGGAGCCGCTGTGCAGGTACCGGCTTCCGAAGGGGTTTTCAGGCCTACTCAGCTTCTAATAAAGGCAAAGACTCCTTCCAAATCAAAGACTGCAACACAGGCCTCTTCTGATCCGGCTCCCAAGTCACAGAAACAGTTACTTAAGATGGCGGAGGATTTACTTACTATGATTAGGGGTTCACACCCCCCTCCAGATAAAAGGCCAAGGCAGGAAGTTTATTATGACTCCTCTGATCAGGCTTCTGTTTCTTCAGATATCCTTCATGGATGCATCTGCAGTCATAACAACTGGGTTGTCCTGTCGTCAGGCAGCCCTTCAGTCGGCCGGATTCCAAAGTCCGGGTCCGGCTTCGGCTGATGTCGCACTTCACCCGACGTCATCTCTGTTGGTCTTCGAGTATAAAGGCATCAGCCGACGCCATTTTCCTCAGTCTTTCTTGCCGCGTGGCGCCCGAAGCAGAAGCTGTTCGCAAGTGCCGGTCTGTCGGATCCAGAGATTACTTCTACCGAATACTACTTCGAAGACTTCTAAAGCTAAGTACCCCATTGGGGACTCTTTCTTGCCTCAGCCGATGTCAGAAAAAGTTAATAATTGTTTAACCTGTGGGAAACAAATACCTCATAAAGATTTTCACTCTTATTGTCTGCCTTGTTTAGGCCCAGCCCACGACGTAGCAGCCTGTTCGCCTGTGCTTCTTCAACCGGATTAACGCTTAGGCGTCGGTCGGAGTTTGCAGAACAGTTTTTCGGTTCTGATTTTGCGTATATTATGCCGTCGGATCCTCCGACTACCCAATCTGCCAAAAAACGCAAAGATAAAGACCGACATTCGCGGTCCGCGGTTTCGGCCGAAACCATGGTTAAGCAAACCGCGAGTGTCTCGGTTTCAGACGAAACCGAGAAAACTGATCAAAGTACAGCTGAATCTATCTCTACAACTGAGGCCCCTGCTACCATTCTGGAATCGGCCTCAGAAACTTTACCCACTACGGTGGTTACCACTGACTTATCAGACACCATCCCCTTGGATGTCTCTACCCCAGCACGTGGTGCTGCTAGGCCTCCAGCAGCCATGTCCATTAAGGCCTTCGCCAGGGCTAAAGCAGCCAAGACTACTAAAACAGTGCCTGTTAAACCCCCCACAACCAGGCCCTCTTCTAGTTCTCAAATGCTTACTTTGGCAGAAGATTTAATTTCATTAATTAGAGGATCTCAATCTCACCCAGACAGGGCCTCTCAGCCCCCTGAGAAGAGACCTAGGGCAGAGCCCCTGAGCCAGTTTCCTCTGATGATTCTGCTGATGAATCAGACATAACTGACCAGCCAGAGGCTCCTTTCTCCAATTTTGAAGATTCTGATGCTGAAGAATCCATTCCAGCTGCTTCCCCACCAGAAGAATTCTCCTTTGGGGAAACCTTACATGCCATGAGAGCAGTTCCAATGGCAGCAACAGGATTTTTCAGACTCCACGAAAAGACTTGGGACCTTTCTGCACCTTCCACAGCACAGGCCCTTAGCTATACCTCCTGTTCTCTCTGTGGTGGATGATGCTTTCAATGATGTCTGCTCCGCTCCAGATTCTTTACCCCAGCCCCTGCCAAACCAGACAGATTTTACAGGGTGCCAGATACTCATCACCACCTTTACAAGGCCCCACTTGCAGACCCGAAACTATATCTCAGGGTCCCAAGGCAGTAGCGACCATAGCTAAAAACCCTATTCCTTCTGAAAGGGAAGCAAGGTCATTAGACAGATGGGGTAAAAAGGTTTACACTTCAGCTACTCTCTCAGCTAGAGCTTTAAACTGTCAGTTTCACATGATACAATACCAAGAGTTTATGCTTGATCAGTTAACTAAAAAGCTAACCACTGATGAATCTCTTGATAAGAAATATGTATTAGAAATGGTAAATAACATACAACAGGTTAGCAACCATTCCTTAAAATGTGGCTATGATGCACTGGAGGCTTCATTTAGATCAGCCATGACTGGCACAGTGATAAGAAGGCATGCATGGCTAAAGGAACAAGCTTTACCGGATCATGTTAAAGGAGTACCGCACCCACAGACTCAAAAAACATATTTAAAACATCATGGCATGATGTTTCCTACACTTTAACAGCACTCTGGGGTTATTTACAGGATTTTAAATATTTTTATATGTAATTACAGACTCTGACCACCTGGAGTACAGCATATTGACGTGGTTTGGATAAATCAGGTTGCCACTCAGTATCCCACAAGTCATTGTTTTGTTCAGAAATGTTACATCATGCAGGCCTGCATTTGCCTAAAGCTCTTGTCATTTCAAAGATGTTGCATGCATATAAAGTTCTTAGTAAAATAGAATAGTTAAAGTAACATTCCTTGCTGTTGAATGACTACTTAAAACTGAAACAGTGCAAATGTCACAGAACACACAGAAAGTGCTGTTTACTGCTGCCTTTTTTCTAATTTAGTTTAAATGGCACTAATTTGTGAGACAATGAATTCCAGTTATTTTACTTCAACCCTCCCCCGCAACACCTAGCTTCCCTGGCTGTCAAAGTCCTGAGGGTAATTTGACTT